>NC_068360.1:13473941-13533941 GCF_020536995.1 Dreissena polymorpha
TATTTGTCGCTTTACGATTTATATGCAAAACAACGATCTATTCCGCGAACTGGGACTTTGATCGATTATCATTTGTTCGACGAACTTTTGCCCTTATCATTTGGAGCAAGCTAGCGAAATAAAATAAAATGGTTTGAAACCATTTTCGATCTAATCAGGGATCAACAGAAATCGCCGAATAAACAAACATATTTTGTTCAGATTAATTGATAACCTAATGATCTAATCATTAACCAACTACCATAAACCGCAGATCAAGCAAGCCGGACGTAAATAATGAACATACAAGTTTTAAGTGAAACGCGTTGTTTACTAAATTTCCCGTATAATCGTTTCTGTTGTGTTTCACTCACAAACATGAAAATAACGAAACCATTAACAAAAAGTAAAACTGACAGTAATATATTTTTTTCTTTTTTTTTAATGTATCTTTTTGCATCTGTAATGTTTCCGCCGTACATTCTATGAAAGAGGAGATGATGTCTCTTTATTTCGAAGGGATATGAAGATATTGTACCTGTTCATTAAAGGGGCCTTTTCACGTTTTTGGTAAATTTACACAATTAAAAAAAAGTTGTTGCAGATTCGCATATTTACGTTGTAGTTATGATATTTGTGCGAGAACAGTAATACTGAACATTTACCATGCTCTAAAATATTCACTATACGGATATTGGATGGCCGAGTGGTATTGGCGATAGACTTTAACTCCAGGGCTATGTGGTTCGAGCCCAGTTGCGGGTTACAGTTTTTCTTACTTTAATAATTTTATTCGTTTTTGTTTTACTGGAGCTTTTTAGATTCAATGTTTACATTTATCAAGATAAAGCAGTTAATGACAAACTTCAATACTTGCTAAAACTGTGAAAAGGTCCCATTTATTATAGAGAAATAAGAAACATTATGGTAAATCTAAAGAACTCGTAGTATCTCTTGTATTGCGTATTTGTTACTCTGCACAAACCGAATTGTTGAAGTATTTGAAACACAATTAAAATTTAAGAAACTCTACCGTGATATAAATTCTTGTCCTTATCAACTTCTCTTATAACAGAACATCAACTGTAAACATTAAGTGATCGAAATTGTGATCTCCGCCTTGGAATCGTAACTTCAAACAATTTAAGAGTGTAAACCGATTTGAGGGCCAACCAAACCTCATACTTACACCAGAATAAATCACAAACCAAACGCGCGGCTCTAGCGATTTTAATTAATATACCTATACATGTAGAACCTAAAAACATGACTGCCAAATTGTGAAGCGTGAATCGATACTACACACGATATTTGAGTGATCTAGTTTCGTAAGTATCAAAATATCTATTAAAACGATCAGGGGTTTAAAGTTGTAAGGTGAACTTAAGAAAAATGGCTCATCTATTAAACTATCAAGTTAGTTTATGTACAGACAATTGTCATACAAACTATATGTAAGGATTAACATAAATATGTTTCATCCACGTACCAAAAAAACTAGCTCTACTGCGTGCAGCCTCAGCAGACAGATTTTTTTTATGGCAGAAATGATGCATACGTGTCATGCTTTCAATGAATTTAATTAAATTTATTTCAGAAAAAGAACGGTATGTATCCACATACCACGTTGAAGCAGATCCTGCTCATCGTTGCCCTTCTATCAACAACACAAGGGCAATTAGGTATAATCTGAAATATTAGTTGTCGTGTTAACAGAGTGTATGTCTCAAATGCGCCAATGTTTTGTAATGACCGTTCAACGGCGGTGAACCTAGATTTAAATAGTTTTTATTTCAGTGTTGTGTTGTGCTTTTTTGGTATTGAGCTGCATTGCGTAACACTATCTGACAGTAACAAGACTGGCTTTAGTCCTTAATATTCCGTGGACTATTTAACTTAGGAAACATTTAACGTAGTTGAACTAACTTATATCAAACACATCTGCGAAACTTTTACTAGTCTTTACAATGAACTCAGAATTACATTTTGTTTGACTCTTTGGTACACCACTATTTAACGAGGTAGTTTTTAAACATGCTTTTCTCATGACAACAATGTCCTAAATTTATGTTGTAATCAAAGTCCATTGTCTTTAAAATATACATATGTCTCCAAAATTATTGGTATTTACTTGGAACTCTGCTCAAGTCCATGATGCAAAATAACATGCATGCCATACATGCATAATTTTAACATGCCATGAGGGTGCAGCGTAGTAGTGATAGTTAATAATAGGTAGATGCTTATTAAAATGAATATACCGAATCTTAATTTTTCAATACAATCTTCACGTGCAACTTGTTTTCAGTCAGTACGAATTGTATGAATGATAAGAGTAATTTAGATATGAATAAATGGCAAATAACCAAGTGCCAATCAGTGTGTTACAACGCAAAAGCTCAATAACCTTGACAACAAAACGCCACAAACACGCACAAATAAATCAATCGGGGGTCATCGCATAAGTACAGTCGATGCCAAGCATTGGTAGTTTAAACCACTTTATAGAAGCTCAAAACCTCACATTAGGTCAGTATGTTTATAGCAATTCGTTAGAGTTTAGAGTGTCATCGCCAAACAAGTGACTGTAAAAAAACGGGATGCCAGTGCCATAAGTTTAAATAATTTATGTTTTGTGTTTGTTGTTGGCTGGTGTGGTTACGTCAATTGTTGAGTTATTGGTAATTCTTATTTTAAGGCCGATATATTGGCCGAAAAAACGTGTATCTTGTCGGTGGAACTTAAAACTCACTTTCTTGAGACTAACACGATTAATTTATTTCAAACAGGCGAATGGTTCGATGCTTGTATGAATGACTGGGAATGTTCTGGCTCTGGCGGCTACAAGTGCATTAATTCGCGTTGCTATTGTCCACTTAATACCCATTACAGCGGGTTTGCCTGCCGGAACGATAGTGGTACGTACATCCAACTGAAATAGTGTGTCCCTAGCATACAATGGCCTTGTACCTAATACATGTATAGACATACATGAGCGTGTAAATGCTGTACAATTTTATAGAAGTGAGTTAGGCAAGAGATACTGAACAAAACATCAGAGCTTGCATCAGTGGACAAACATGTAAAATGCGCCAATGTTACAGAAAACACGTAAACGATGCATGTGCTATTTAATATTTCCTTTAATATATGATTTTATATGTGAGCATATTAATACGCAAATCAAATCCGCAATAATAATGAATGCGGAATGGTTGGGCACGTTTTTAGAAGAGGTAAACTTGTATGCGATTATTCCTTCCAACAATTTGCTTATGTATTTTAACTGTGAAAGTTCTACTTTATCGTAGTAACGGGTGTGATATGCAAGTCGGATGCTGATTGTAAAAACTTCAAAGGCACTGCCTGCATTGGACCGGCTAACCGCTCTACATGTGCGTGTCGAGAATCTTGGAAGACGATACACATATACACCTTTGAATGTGTGGATAGTAAAGGTATTATAGTAAAAGGAAGTATGTTAAAAAATAATATTTTCCAAATGTTACAAACAAATATTCAGTTATTGATGATATTTTGAGTTGCATGATCTTGTTTAAGTTTTTCAGACAAAGCGTCGCTATCAAATGTTATAAATCTTAAATATAATTGACTGTTATAACGTTATGTTAACCCAGCATATTTTATATTTGCACATATCCGTAAGTCAAATGTGATATTCCTGAAATATAGCCGTTATATGAGACTGAACTTGGGCTTCCAATTTGCGTGTTCCAATCAGAAAAGTTGTAAATGTTTTCACATTGCTGTTTGCCACAGCAAAACTCATTCACTTACTAACAGTTTGATCGAAGATGATGATTTAAACTTATTTTTTTCCAGAACCGTACGTTTTTTGTGACAGCGACACGGAGTGCATGATGACCCAAACATGTGAAGTCTTGTACACCGGCTATAGAATTTGCATGAACAAATCAATTAGCACCGGTAATAAATTCATTAGTTTCAATAAAGTATATATTTAATTTTGTTTCGAAATAAAGAATACATACAGCACATTACAACATAACGCAAAACAAAACTAGTATAGACATTTCAAGATAATAAATTGTAATTCATTGTATCATAACACAAACAAATGAGTTATATCTCAGATGTTAAGGGTGGACTTATTGGGTTGTTTGCGCCTGTCTGTCCGCCCGGCTTCACGTGTCGTGCGTGTCAGTCTAATGACTTTTGATCAATTTGATCATTAACCCCTTGGAAGATAACCATGAACTTTCTAACGTATGATCATTATGATTGTTCTATCAAATTTGTTGAAATCGTCACGGTTTGCTGCATGTATATGTCACCATGGATAAATGAAAATTTAAATAATTAACACCTAAAACATTATTCGATTAAAATACTTTGCCACGCCACAAGCGTTACATTAATGTGAAAACATTCCCATAATGACGTTAATTGGCATTTGATAATGTTTTGCAGGACAACACTGCTTTTTCGGTAGGATGCGTAAAGGCACTTGCTATGACCATTCTACCATAATAACATAATTGCAAAACGTACTGCTCTCGTGTTAGTTATAATCCTCAAATACCTAAGAATATGTTAAAATGTTTTCTACAAGATACATCCGTCAATTAAGTGATTTCTTTTGAAATGACTACACATGCCTTAGTACTTTGCATTAGCCGCTCAAAGGCGACGATCCCAGTTTAAGTCTTTTTGCTTATTTTTCAGTCGCACGTATTTTCCTGTCTCGTATAGAACAATTTTAACTGGCCTCAAATTAAGGACTTTCAGTTTTTGATAAGAGATATCATTTATCATTCCTTTTTCTAAAAAAAATGTCAACATATTTTGTATCAAGGTAAATTGCTTGTACAATACAATACGGCATTCTATTGTTTCACAGCTGTTATTATTAAGATTTAAAAAAGTAAATGACCTTTTTAAATCGCGTTGGCATTTATTTTGGCAAAGGACCAAGGGTAAATCAGTGTGTCACAGCGCATTAGTAATATACGCTTAATAACAAGGCGCCGCAAACACTCTCAAATACATTAATCTGGGGTCACCGCAATGGTACAGTCATAGTTAAACCGGCATGTTCGTAGCAATTCGTTAGCTTTGCATGTGTAAGCGTCCAACGGGGGAGTGTTAAAAAAAACTTGAAAATGATGCAAACATATTATATAATCAATGTTTGGGTGTTTAGCTGTTATGATGACTAGAATTTTTTTTGAAATTTGTTATCTTAATTTTAAAGCCTACATATTTGCAATTGAAATTGGATCTTGTCGGTAAAATAAAAAAAAATATTTTTTCAAATCCAAACAGGCGACTATTACAAGAAATGCACGGGTGATTGGGAATGTTCCGACACCTTCAAGTGCATCGGGTCATATTGTTTATGTCCAGCTACGACCGGTTACAACGGGGTAGACTGCCAAAAACAAGGTGGTACGTATATACAACTAAAATATTGGGTTACTAGCATAATATGGCACTGTACGTGATACATTTATAGACACAAATGAGCTTATAATGATTGTACAGTTTTGTAGAAGTTGGTTATACCAGAGATATTGTAAAATCAGGTTATAGCTTGTATCGTTGGCAAAACATTAACAATGTGTCAGTGTTTAAGAAAACATGTAAAACGCTACATTTGATATAATAATATAAAAACAGCTTTCAAACATCAAGCAAGTCAAAATGATGGCGAGTATTTCTGTTAACTACTCGGTTATATAATACGACTGATTAAGATTAATTTTATTGTAGATACGCTTATAACATGTATGTCGGATGCTGACTGTAAATTCTACAATGGCACTGCTTGCATTGGACAGGCTAATCGTTCTACATGTGCATGCCCGCATTCTTGGCAGATAATGAACACACACACATTTGAATGTGTGGATAGAGGTACTTGAGAAAGAAACCCGGTGTTGAGAAAACAATATTTAAAAAAAATATTAAAATGTAACACAAATATTTATTTATTTATAAAATTTTGAGGTGCATGACCTACCAATATTGCATAAGTTGTTCAATGCAATTCTGTACGGAAACAACTACGTTATTTATAGTTCTAGATATTTAACAAAAATAAAATTTTATTAACTGATGTTATATCAGTTTTCGGAACATTTTAATTTTACAATGTCCGTAAGTCAGTTGTGGTATTGCTAAGTACTTTACAGCAGATATATTAAAGTAAGCTGGGGCTTCTTATTAATAGCTGGAAACACTTTGCGTTTTGATCAGAGATATTTTAATATTTTCACAGTGCTGTTTTTTACAGCAAAAGTCATTAACTTGCATACATTTCGAATTATGATGATGATTTTTCCAGGACTGCGCGAATCTTGTGACAACGACACGCACTGCAGTATGGGTCTAAAATGTCGACACTATTACGGCGACAAGCTATGCATAAATGAAACAGATGGCACCGGTAATAAATTTATTTGTTTCATTAATGTAATCTTCAAATTTAAGTTATGAAATATCTATATAATATAGAATGACGACAGCTTATCCATACATTACACAACACAACATAAGACACCCCAAGATAATGCATGGCAGATGATTGCATAATGACATGGGTGTGTTATCTCACGTTCTACGGGTGAGCTTTTATGATCGATGTTTCCTTTCTGTCCGGTGTGCATTATATGTCTTGCGTCGTTAACCTTGCATTCCAGCGACTATGGATCATAAACCCCTTGACATAGTTACATGAAACTTCTAAAGTATTATCCTTATACGCCCTCTTTCAAAAATGTCCAAATGGTCCCGGTTCGCTGGATGTATATGTCACCAAAGCTAAATATAAATTTTAACATGTAAACTTCAAAAGTATTCTAATCTGAAACCATAATGTTCAGATGTTTATTTTTAGTTGTGTGACAGCGAATGTTGTCCTCTTCTGTGTTTGATATGAATGATTAAACTCCAATTAATAACAACATGTTTGTTTGCTTAAATAGAAATACCATATGTATATGATCTTTGATACAAGATAAGTATTGATGCAAAGCATCAAAGGGCGTCGGGAATTTCAGTGTAAAAGGCACGCAATGAAGTTACATGGAACGATGTTTTTTTACTGTAAATATTTATATATTGGCCGATTATTTTAATCAAAATAGAAAAAGATACTGGTATAACCATTATCTATGATTTTGTGTTATAACCCCCAAATATCCATTATCTATGATGTTGTGTTATAAGTACCCTATAAAAGAACGTTGAAATTTATTTTAGGCAACGAACATTCAGTGTGTCAAGGCGCAAAGGCACTATACATCATAAAAAAACGCCATCAAAAAACACACACAACATTTATCTGGGGTTACCACATTGGGGCCATCAATGCAACGCATTAGGGGTTTAGACCGCTTTGGAGAAGCTAAATACCTCACACTAGGTCAACGTGTTCGTTGAAATCCGTTAGGTGTACATTTGTCATGGTTCAACAGGCAAAGTTTCCAAAAACTGGAAGACGGTGCCAATAATCTATGTTTAATGCTTGTTAGTGGCTGTTTTGCTGACTCGAATGTTTGAGAAATTGGAAATCATAAATGTAAGGACAAAATCTTGGAAATAAGGCCTTTTTCTGCCGGTAAACCTAGAAAATCACTTTTTTGAGATTAATATTTTTTTAATCCAAACAGGCGACTATAGAAAGTATTGCATGGGTGATTGGGAGTGTTCAAGCCCCTTCAAGTGCATCGGTTCATATTGCGATTGTCCATCGAAGACCACGTACAGCATACGTGACTGCCGGAGCGATAGTGGTATATAAACCCAACGTAGATATTAAGCCATGGGCATATTATGACACTGTAACGTATACAAGAACAGATATACATGACCGTGTCATTTTTGCACATTTTAATAGAGTTCCGTAAGGCCAGAGATACTCGATAAAAATAATGTAACTTGTGTCTTTGGCAAAATGTAAAATGCATCAGTTGTTCAGAAAAAAACAACTCAAAGCCTATACTCAATAATAATGAATAAATACCTGTTCAAAATGTAAATATGTGTGCGATAATTTCTTACAACAAATCTTTTACTTTGTTTGAGTGTTAAAAATCTACTTAATTGTAGATTCGATGATTAAATGTCAGTCGGATGATCACTGCAAATTCTACAATGGCACTGCCTGCATAGCCACGGCTAACCGTTCTACATGTGCTTGCCCATACCCTTGGCAGAAAATTAATCGCTGGACTTTGGACTGTGTAAATAGAGGTATTTGAATAAGAAACCTGATGTTCCGAATAATATAAAGAAAGATAAAAAATGTCGAAAAATATTTAATTATTTTTGACGATTCGTTTTGCATGACTGACAAATCATGCCATAGGTGTTCACAAAAATATTTTCGATTTCGACAATGCGTAGTTCTTGATAGTTCTTGATCTGAAGTAAATCTTATAGTGTCTTATTTAGTACTGTATTACTGATCTATTAGAGAGAACTTGGGCTTTAAATTATTTAATAAAAACATCGTGGTTAATCGGAGAATTAGAGAAATGTTAAATGTTTACGCAATGCTTGTTGCTCCGCGAAAATTCCCCTCTTACTACCATTTTAGATGAAAACGTTTCTATAAAATTTATTTTTTTGCAGAACTGTACGACGATTGTGAAAACGACACGGACTGCATGACGACCACTAAATGCGTACTCATGTCCAGCGGCGTCAGGCAATGCATGAACGAATCATTTAACAATCACACCGGTAATCAGATTATTATTGTTATCATCCAATTTATTATATGAAAAATATAGGAAACATACGACACATCATAAAATAATGCAACACAACATTTGGCACCCCAAATTAAGACATGGCAACTGACATCATCATATCACAAGCAAAATGTGTTTTAGTTCATATGATAACCGTGATCGCTTTTAATCGATGTTTCTTTCTGTCCGTCGCTCATCGAATGTCCTGTGTAGTGCTTACACGTTTAATTGTAACGACTTATCATCATAAATCATAAATGGCTTTGCAGATTTCCATGAAACTTGTAAGGAATGATCCCTATGAGCTTTCTTTCAAAATGGTCGGTTGGTTTTAATAGACTTTTATTTTTTCATTAGTGAACAATTACATTGGAGACCTTAGCACAGTATTTTAATAGATGCGATAATTAGTAATTCTTATGTCAAGCACCTACTTATTTTTGTTTTGTAGGAATGTCGTTCAAAAGAAAAGGAACAATTGATTTTAATAAGAGGTTAAAACAGCACTGATTTGCTAAACCTATTTATATCTACATGTAGCTCGATTGCATCGAAAGCCCATGGGTGATTGAAATGGTCTCATAAAAAAGCGTGAGGGATTATTGCAACAGTTCTGATGAGGAAACAAGCAAATATTGCAAACAGTTAAACATACGTGAAAAAATTGTACCTGAAGTATTTAGGAAACTTTATTGCTCATTATTATTATTTAAATACAATGTCATTAGTCACTATCGTAATCGGATTATACATACTTTGTTTATATGATAAAGCTTTAAGCCTTCCCTTTAAATCCGAAATCAACCTTGATAAATTGTAATAATCGATGTGTCATTCCGTTTGGATCTGGTATTCGAGATGCGTTTGCAACAGAGTAACACGTATGTTTGTACTATTCAATAGTGTTTACGATGTTGCTTTCGAAATTTGCAGCGCACAACTTAGACTTATCAATCTAGAGCGTAATTCGTTATCATCCCAATGACTAGACAACTATTAAGGATCTCATTTTACTCTAGATACTGATTTCATTTCCGAATGAGACAATTACTTTTGATGCCAACACCTCGTGCTCTACGCTGGACATAATAATAATTATGGCAACGAGAAAATAAACAAATTATTCTATATAGGGTTAAATATTTAATCATTGTCATATATTTCGTAGTCTGCATTCAGTTAACAGCGTTCTTCGCACATTTATCAATTATTTAAACAAAACATTGATTAATAAAACACACTATTGTTTTTTTGTAATGTATTGGGTATGCATTTATACAGATAAATGCAAACGTTGTATGATAAAGTTGCATAAGAATAAAATAAACTGTGTAAATAGCCACAAAAATATGCGGTGGTCAAATTGTGAGTGCAAGTCCACTAAATGCGAGTATGATTGTTTGGAATAGTTAAATAAGTACACCACAAGCTCGAAGAGTAATGTCAAATTTGATATTTGGTCTCGTTTCACATCACTCTCCTTTGCATACGGGTAATCACGTGATAGTCAAGATGTCGACTTCCATGCCGAGACAATTATATTTGGCCGGTTATACCCTAAATTACTTGTGTTTAATTTTCAATTACGCTCGCTTTCAAGCCATGTCAGTAAAAAGGTGATTAGCGTAAATTTCGTATTGAAATTCGCTTTATATCTGGACTTTACACCCCGACAATTTTTTTTAGTGAAGCGTAATTAGGTCAGTCCGCTAAGACATTTCGCAGCGAGTAAAGTCGAGATATATTTCGAACATTAATACGAACATTAATACGAAGTAAATGGTAGTAATTTCTTGCTGAAATGGCTGAAAAGTTAGCGGTATTTAAAAACTTAATACAATTCATAAATGGTATAAAACGACGAAATAACCTGCCTCGGCATGAACGTCGCCATATTGACTATCACGTGATTACCTCCTTTGCTTAGGGTGCATTATTTACTAAACCCTGAACTGTCCATGATATTTATGTGTATTTATTGAACCAGCTTGAACGCTACGAATAGTTAAAGACTAATCAGACTTATTAAAGTAATGCGTAATCTTGAAAAAAATCGGGCGGTTGAAAAAACTTGGGGGCGTGTTTATAAAAATTATCACGAAATAATCGAACTGAAATGTCCATGTTTATTTACTAACGTTTTGCATTACGTTTATTATTGAAAAAATAAAATCAACTAATTTCTTTAAAAGGAAGTAGTAGAGAGTCTTCAGGAAAGGCAACAAACGAAATATACTGCTGAGAGACGAACCGTGTTTTATTATACCCCGCCATAGGCGGAGGGATAGTGTTTTGGCGTTGTCCGTCCGTCCGTCTTTCCGTCCGTCCGTCCGGAGCAATATCTTGGAAGCGCTTTGGCGGATTTCATTGAAACTGGTTATGGGTATAAGAGAATGATGCACGCCAAATGGCATTGAACACCATTTGTTAATAACAGAGTTGTGGCCCTTTGTATCTTGAAAAAATGCTTTTTTGTGTGTCCGGAGCCATATCTTGGAAGTGCTTTGGCGGATTTCATTGAAACTTTGTATGAGTATATATATGGATAAGAGGATGATACACGCCAAATGGCATTGTACATTATCTGTTAATTACGGAGTTATGGCCCTTTGTATCTTGAAACAAATGCTTTTTTGAGTGTCAAATAAACACTTGTAGTAGTAGTAGTAGTAGTAGTAGTAGTAGTAGTAGTAGTAGTAGTAGAAGTAGAAGTAGTAGTAGTAGAAGTAGTAGGAGTTGTTGTAGTAGTTGTAGAAGCATTATTATTATTATTATTATTATTAGTAGTAGTAGTAGTAGTAGTAGTAGTTGTAGTAGTAGTAGTAGTAGTAGTAGTAGTAGTAGTAACAGCAGCAACAACAACAACAGCAGCAGCAGTAGTAGTAGCAGAAATAGTAGTACTAATAGTAGTATGTTATGATATATCAGAGCCTTGCCTGCTTTGACCAGCTATATATGTGCGTAAAAAATATTTACACATGTTACGCAAAATTTGATTGGCTGACTAGCTCGGGATCTCGAGATAGCGAAAATTCTCTCCTCTTTTGTTTAATGCACTCTGCCTTTATTTACGGCACCGCTCTTTTTTTAATTGTACGCCGCTTTTATTTAGTTTTGCACTCCTCTTTTTTCTATCTCGTGGCAACGACATAGCTAACTCGTTGCCACGAGATAGTAAAGAGGAGAGCAATTTAAAAAAAGAGAATCACCGCTCTTTTTTTAATTGTACGCCGCTTTTATTTAGTTTTACACTCCTCGCCACGACATAGCTAACTATTGGCCACGAGATAGAAAAAAGAGGAGAGCATTTAAAAAAAAGAGAAGTGAATGTCACCTCTATGCCGCCGTAGAAACATGTCTGTTCACTGACTTAATCATCCAGTGATGTGCAATGTTAATAATAGTTATACTGATATTTTTTGGAGGATGCATTTTGGTCGTCTCCAATAGGCAATCGGTCATGCGCCTCAAATATAAGACGTTCTGTTGCTGATAAGAAATATTTCTGATTATGAGTATTTGGTTCGAGCATTCCTTTTTCTAACACAGTGTCATCAAATCTTGTCGTAAAATTAATTGCATGTACAATACTTCTAGATTAAATTGGTTGACGGATTTTTTCCGATTTAAATGAAAAAGAAACCTTTCTTAAAGTTGATGTTTATTTATAGCAAGGATCAAAATTTCCGTTATTCACAAACTTAAATTTATACAATGCAAAAAAGATTTAAAATTCCTCGGGAACTCTAGAATACTAGTTTCGTGTATTGATCGGTTCATTTTTATCATACCAAATGCGTAATATGTTTGACATTTTTCAGATATTCGCGATATAGACTTGAGACTTGGGATAACACTTTAAAACAAGCTGCTTTTGCTTTTCTCAGGCAATTTCAAAATTTGTATAGCCCGTCAATCAGTATCGAATTATTATGCATGTTAAAGCTTTCAAATCCTATTGGGATATTTGAGACTTAAGATAGCACTTGAGATAATTTTGATGATGCTTTGAATTTGTTTCAGGGAATTGGACATACGGATCAAATACGACAGGTAATGATAATACGTTTAAAGTAAACATCTACTGTACGTACACACATATTGGAAAGCGGAAAGTAATTATATAATCGTTGTAAAATACAAACCACAAACGAAATAACCTGCATACTTACGTTCCATGTTTTGTTGATATTTAAAATAATGAATATATATAAATAATGTTTATATATTTGTATATATATATATATCGATTATATACAGAAGTGCCATGTTTGGTGATATTCATAATACTGAATTATTATCAATTATTTATCTTGTAACATGCCTTTAAATCAGCCTGATAACCAGGTCACCTAATAACCCAAAAGTTTTTTAGGCTAATGATCACGTGACCTCGAATATCCGTTAGTCGTTCTCCGGTGACGGACTACTTTTTTCTATTCATAAAATACCAAATACATAAATTACTGTTTGTTTAAACATGTATATATTGTTTTTTTTTGTTTTTATTCGGGGGTGGGGGTGGATTTGATTTTTGTTGACCGATAGTTTGTAAATAAAACATTCAAAATGCAAAACATTGTGATAAATAGTACTATGTGTAACTTACTGTTTATAAGCGCTAAAGCACTATGATCGCTGTTACCACTGTACACATCGCCTGCTGTACATGTACATAGCCAGTTGACATAGGATTTCACTGTATTAATTTGATTTATTTTATTTATATAGGAATGTTGTGAATGTTACATGATAAATAGGATAATAGTTTGGTGACGCGGATGGAGAATGGTTATCTGGCTCGTCGGAGGATCTTATCAGGTGAGCCGATAAATTCCTCCGCCTTTGCAGATAACCATTCTCAATCCACGTCACCAAACTATTATTCTCTATATACTGACGTGCCGTGTATGTTTGGAAGATAAATATCTTGCCCAAAATCCTTGATTGATATAAAAGTATGTGAGTGTTTTTCTAGAAATGCGCATGAATATGAATTCAAAACGAATAATTATCGTAAAATGAAGATACTTGATACTTGAAATAGCACTAGGTATAATGCTGATGATGATTTGCCTGTTTTTAGAGAATTGGACACCCGGACCAAATATGACAGGTAAAGATTACACGTTTAAAGTAAACTGACGCTATAAAGTAGAGCGGAAAATGATAACGAAATCGTTTTAAAATACAAATACACACGAACTAATATGTATATTTCCTCGATAACACATTTACTTATTTGTCGCGTTAACTCTCGTATGAAAAGGTGATACTACGAACTTTATTAAAGTATCGATTCCCTTAAATGAATTTTGAGAGGGTCTGTAGGACAGACACCCATTTCTATGTAAACGTTTGCAATTGTCACATACAACATGCATACATAAGGACGAAGAAAATGTATGTTGTGAAAACTCCAAATAAAATCATGAATCAGTTTCTGTCGAAATGTACAGAAAACTCCATGTTTAAAACAGCGATTTATTGTGTGCTTTACAAAAAAATATGTACCCGAGTAATACAGAGGTATTATTAGCAATGTACATTCTTTATATACAGATTGTAAATTGGATGTTGATAAATCAATACGTTGCCTTCAATGCAGGTCCAAATACATTTGTATTTTGTAAGTATAAGAAAGTAATGGATGTATGGTTTTCAATCAGGATATCGCATGTTGATGATTTGAAAACTAACAAATATCACAGCATTAAGATACTTGAGACTTGGGATAGAACATAAGATAATACTTATTATGATTTACCCATTGTTTTCAGGCGATTGGACACCCGGTCCAAATATGACAGGTAACGACGACACGTTTACAGTTAACATTCATTGTTTAATATAATCATAGACACCAACATTAATGTACTGTCTCTATTGCAATATTTTCACTTAAGTTCCGCATTAAATTTATTATTAAAAACCAATTCTGTTAAACAATCCATTCTTTAAAATTAAGTAGTAAAGGGTCTTTATGAAAAGCATATTTGTCAGTGTTAAATTTGCAATTATTATGACATGATGCATGTAGACTTATTGCCAAATATAATGTTTTATTGGAAAGATTAAACTAACATTTGAGAAACTACTGTTTCGAAACTGTAGAGATTACGCTACTTTTTTACAGAATACACATATTATTTTCATAGCAAGTAGCAGTCGTTTTTATATATTCACTGTGCAGGAATTTGTCGTTTGGATATTATAAAGTCTGTAAACAACTGTCCATAAACTGGTTAAGTTATTTTCTTTCAAAAGTTCTGTATAGCCCGTCAATCAGTATCGAATGATAGTTTATTCAGTAACTGCTTTATGTATGTATCCGATTCCAAAACTCATTGGTACACTTGAGGCTGAAGATAGCACTTTAGATGATGCTATTGCTTCGCATATTTTTCAGGGAATTGGACAAATGGATCAAATGTGACAGGTAACTATAATACGTTTAAAGTAGACATCCACTGTACTCAGAAATTGCCACGCGGCAAGTAATCATATAATCGTGGTAAAATACAAACCACACACGAAATAAACTGCATACAGACGTGCCCTGTTTTGTTGGTATTCATAATAATGTATTGACATCAATTATATAAAGACGTGCTGTGTGTATTTGATAACTATCTTGCCCACAATGCAGGCCCTTAATTCTTATGTATTTTGTAAGTATTAGAAAGTACTATTTTGTAATTGTTTACTAGAATTTCGCATGAACACGATTCCATAAAGAACAATTATCATACAACTAAGATACTTGATACACGGGATAGTACTTGATAAAATGCTGATGATTATTTTCCTGTTTACAGGCAATTGGACATCCGGGCCAAATATGACAGGTAAAGATAACACGTATAAAGCAAACTGTCAATGTTAAAAGAAATATAGTAAAGCGGAAAGTGATAACGGAATCGTTTTAAAATACAATTACAAACGAAATAAGATGTATATTTCCTCGAAAACGCATTTACCTATATGTTGCGTTTATTCTTGTTGGATTAGGTGATACTACGAATTTTATTAAAGTATCGACGGCCTTAAACGAATTTTGAAATGGTCTTTAAGACAAGAACACTTTTCTTAGTAAACTTTGAAATTGTGATATGCCACATGCAAACATAGAAAACTAAGAGCATCATCTTAAACAAATTTGTGTAGAAATGTACTGAAAACGCCATATGTTAAAAAAGCAATTTACTGGTTTGCTTAAACAATATGTTCCTAAGTAATACATAAGGATTATTAGTAATGTACATAAGTTTTATACAGACATGCCGTGTAAATTGGATGTTAATAAATCAATACATCGCCTAAAATGTAGGTCCAAATACTTATTAATGTATAAGTAAAAGAAAGTAATAGGTGTATGGTCGTCAATCAATATGCGTGTTGATTATTTGAAAACTAACACTAATCACAACATTAAGATACTTTAGACTTGGAACAGAACTTGAGATGATGCTGATTATGATTTGCCTTATTTTCAGGCAATTGGACACCCGGACCAAATATGACAGGTAACGACGACATGTCATAGTTAACATTCATTGTTTGATTAATCCGCAGACAACAACATAAATGGAAATCATCATTCTGAAATATACGAGATAAACGAACTGAAATGTCCGTATTCAAATAGTTTTATTTACTGAAGTTTCGCATTAATTTCTTTACTTAAACAAAAATTCTATTGAACTATTTTTCCTTTTAAAAGAAGTGGTAGAGCGTCTCTTAGAACGGCATATTGGTCAGTAATAACTTGGCAATTATGACATGATGCATGTAAACTTATTGGCAAATAACATGTGTCATGGGAAAGCTCGAAATGACATTTTAGAAACTTAAGACTTGAAACTGAAAACAACGCTACGTGTTTATATAGAAAAATATTATTTATGGTCAAGTATTTGTCGACTTTGTGAATTCACTATGCAGCAATATTTTGCTTTACATTATTAATTCAGTAAACATTTGTTCATACATTATGGGAGTTATTTCCATTTCAACGTTCTGTATAGCCCGTCCATCAGTATCGAATGATATTTTATTCAATTACTGCATATTAACGATTCCAAATCTCAGTTGGATACTTGAGACAGAATATAGCTCTTGAGATAATGCTGATAATGCCTTACATATTTTTCAGGGAATTGGACAAATCTATCAAATACGACAGGTAAAGAAAATACGTTTAAAGTAAACCGCCACTGTATTCAAGTATTGCCAAGCGGCAAGTAATCATATTGTCGTTGTGAAATACAAACCACAAACGAAATAAACTGCATACAGATGTTCCATGGGTGGTTAACATTCATAATAATGTACTGATATCAATTATATATCTGGTTGATTGAGAAATATTTTGTCCACAATGCAGGCCCTTTATTCTAATGTATTTTTGTAAGCATTACAAAGTACTTTGTGTGTGAGTGTTTACTAGAGTTTGTGGTGAACAATATTACAATAAAAATATTATGCCTTTAAGATACTTGCTACTTTCAATAGCACTTAATATAATTATAAAGACTATTTACCTGTTTACAGGCAACTGGACATCCGGACCAAATATGACAGGTAAAGATAACACGTTTAAAGCAAACTGTCATTTTTAAAAGAAATATAGTAAAGCGAAAAGTGATAACGAAATCGTTTTAAAATACAAATACAAACGAAATAAGATGTATATTTCCTCAAAAACGCATTTACCTATATGTTGCGTTAATTCATGTATGAACAGGTGATACTACGAATTTTATTAAAGTATCGACGGCCTTAAATGAATTTTGAAATGGTCTTTAAGACAGGAACACTTTTCTTAGTAAACTTTGAAATTGTGATATGCCACTTGCAAACATAGAGACAAGAAAATGTTTCCTAGGAAAACTAAGAGCATCATCTTAAATAAATCTGTGTAGAAATGTACTGAAAACGCCATATGTTAAAAAAGCAATTTAGTGGTTTGCTTAAAAAATATGTTCCCAAGTAATACATAAGGATTATTAGTAATGTACCTAAATTATATACATACATGCCGTGTAAATTGGATGTTAATAAATCAATGCATTGCCTACAATGTAGGTCCAAATACTGGTTAATTTGTAAGTATAAGAAAGTAATAGCTGTATGGTCGTCAATCAATATGCATGTTGATTATATGAAAACTAACAATTATCACAACATTAAGATACTTGAGATTTGGAATAGAACTTGAGATAATGCTGATTATGATTTGCCTGTTTTTCAGGCAATTGGACACCCGGACCAAATATGACAGGTAACGACGACATGTCATAGTAAACATTCATTGCTTTATAAATCCACAGACAACAACATTAATGAAAATCATCATTCTGAAATATACGAGATAAACGAACTGAAATGTATGTATTCAAATTGTTTTATTTACTGAAGTTTCGCATTAATTTCTTTACTTAAACACAAATTCTATTGAACTATTTTTCCTTTTAAAAGAAGTGGTAGAGGGTCTCTAAGAAAGGCATATTGGTCAGTAATAACTTCGCAATTATGACATGATGCATGTAAACTTATTGGCAAATAACATGTGTCATGGTAAAGCTCGAAATGACATTTTAGAAACGTAAGACTGGAAAGTGAAAACAACGCTACATGTTTATATAAATAAATATTATGTATGATCAAGTATTTGTCGACTTTGTGTATTCACTATGCAGCAATAGTTCGCTTTACATTATTAAGTCAGTAAACATTTGTTCATACATTATGGGAGTTATTTCCATTTCAACATTCTTTATAGCCCGTCAATCAGTATCGAATGATATTTTATTCAATAGCTGCATTCTGCATGTTAACAATTCCAAATCTCATTTGGATACTTGAGACAGAATATAGCTCTTGAGATAATGCTGATAATGCCTTACATATTTTTCAGGGAATTGGACACTATCAAATACGACAAGTAAAGAAAATACGTTTAAAGTAAACCGCCACTGTATTCAAGTATTGCCAAGCGGCAAGTAATCATATAGTCGTTGTGAAATACAAACCACAAACGAAATAAACTGCATACAGATGTACCATGGGTGGTTAATATGCATAATAATGTACTGATATCAATTGTATACAGATAATGGTTGATTGAGAAATATTTTGCCCACAATGCAGGCCCTTAATTTTTATGTATTTTGTAAGCATTACAAAGTACTTTGTGTGTGAGTGTTTACTAGAGTTTGTGGTGAACAATATTACAAACAAATATCATGCCTTTAAGATACTTGCTACTTTCAATAGCACTTAAAATAATTATAAAGACTATTTACCTGGTTACAGGCAACTGGACATCCGGGCCAAATATGACAGGTAAAGATAACACGTTTAAAGCAATCTGTCAATGTTAAAAGAAATATAATAAAGCGAAAAGTAATAACGGAATCGTTTTAAAATACAAATACAAACGAAATAAGATGTATATTTTCTCGGAAACGCATTTACCTATATGTTGCGTTTATTCTTGTATGAATAGGTGATACTACGGATTTTATAAAGTATCGACGGCCGTAAACGAATTTTGAAATGGTCTTTAAGACAGCAACACTTTTCTATGTAAACTTTGAAATTGTGATATGCCACATGCAAACATAGAGACAAGAAAATGTTTCTTGGGAAAACTAAGAGCATCATCTTAAACAAATTTGTGTAGAAATGTATTGATAACGCCATATGTTAAAAAGCAATTTACTGGTATGCTTAACAATATGTTCCTAAGTTATACATAAGGATTATTAGTAATGTACATAAATTATATACAGACATGTCGTGTAAATTGGATGTCAATAAATCAATGCATTGCCTACAATGTAGGTCCAAATACTGGTTAATTTGTAAGTATAAGAAAGTAATAGGTGTATGGTCGTCAATCAATATGCATGTTGATTTTTTGAAAACTAACAATTATCACAACATTAAGATACTTTAGACTTGGAACAGAACTTGAGATAATGCTGATTATGAGTTGCCTGTTTTTCAGGCAATTGGACACCCGGACCAAATATGACAGGTAACGACGACATGTCATAGTTAGCATTCATTGTTTGATATATCCGCAGACAACAATATAAATGGAAATCATCATTCTGAAATATACGAGATAAACGAGCTGAAATGTCCGTATTAAAATAGTTTTATTTACTGAAGTTTCGCATTAGTTTCATTATTTAAAAACAAATTCTATTGAACTACCGGGTACCTTTTGTTTTTAAGGAAGTGGAAGAGGGTCTCTAAGAAAGGCATATTGGTCATTGTTAACTTCGCAATAACGACATGATGCATGCAGACCTATTGGCAAATACAATGTGTCATTTGAAGGATCGAAATGACATTTAAGAAACTTAAGATTGAAATTTGATTCATGATCAAGTAATTGTCGACTTTGTGTATTCACTATGCAGCAATCTGTCGTTTTACAATATTGATTCAATAATCATTTGTTCATATATTATGGGAGTTATTTCCATTTCAACGTTCTTTATAGCCCGTCAATCAGTATAGAATGATATTTTATTCAATAACTGCATTCTGCATGTTAACGATTCCAAAACTCATTTGGATACATAAGACAGAATATAGCACTTGAGATAATGTAGATAATGCTCTACATATTTCTCATGGAATTGTTTTAAATAAACAGCCACTGTATTCATGTATTGCCAACTGGCAAGTAATCATATAATCGTTGTAAAATACAAACCACAAACGAAATAAACTGCATACAGACGTGCCATGATTTGTCAATATTCATAATAATGTATTGATATCAATTATATACAGGTAATTGTTGATAGAAAAATATCTTGCCCGCAATGCAGGCCTTTAATTCTAATGTATTTTATTAGTATTACAAAGTACTATGTGTGTGAGTGGTTACTGGAGTTTGTCATTAACACGATAACAATAAAAAATATAACGCAATTAAGATACTTGCTACTTTGGATATTACTTAATATAATTCTAAAGACGATTTACCTGTTTAAAGTATCGATTTCTCTTAAACAAATTTTGAGAGGGTCTGTAGGACAGACACACTTTTCTATGTAAACTTTGAAATTTCCACATGCATACGTAGGGACGACGAAAATATTTGTTGTGAAAACTCCGAATTAAATCTTGATCTTGAATCAGTTTCATATTTGACGAAATGTACAGAAAACTCCATATGTTTAAAACAGCGATTTACAGTGTGCTTTATAAAAAAATATGTACCCAAGTAATACATAAGTATTATTAGTAATGTACATCATTTATATACAGACATGCCGTGCTAATTGGATGTTGATAAATTTAAACATTGCCTTCAATGCAGGTACAAATGCTTACGTATTTTGTAAGTATAATAAAGTAACAGGTTTATGGTTTTCAATCAGAATCTTGCGTGTTTATGATTTAAAAAACTAACAATAATCACAAGATAACAAGATACTTGATGGATAGAACTTTCGATAATGCTGATTATGATTCGCTCATTGTTTTCAGGCAATTGGACACCCGCACCAAATACGACAGGTAACGATGGCACGTTTACAGTAAACATTCATTGTTTGACTAATCAATAGACAACAACAGTACTGGAAAACATAGTTCTACAATATACGAAATAAACGAACTGAAATGTCCATGTTTAATATTCTTATTTACCATTGTTTTGCATTACGTTTATTATTGAAAAAAATAAAATCAACTAATTTCTTTAAAAGAAAGTAGTAGAGAGTCTTGAGGAAAGGCAACAAACGAAATAAACTGCTGAGAGACGAACCGTGTTTTATTATCCCCCGCCATAGGCGGATGGATATTGTTTTGGCGTTGTACGTCCGTCCGTCCGTCCGGAGTCATATCTTGGAAGCGCTTTGGCGGATTTCATTGAAACTGGGTATGAGTATATATATGGATAAGAGAATGATGCACGTCAAATGGCATTGAACACCATCTGTTAATAACAGAGTTATGGCCCTTTGTATCTTGAAAAAATGCTTTTTTGTGTGTCCGGAGCCATATCTTGGAAGTGCTTTGGCGGATTTCATTGAAACTTTGTATGAGTATATATATGAATAAGAGGATGATATACGCCAAATGGCATTGTATATTATCTGTTAATTACGGAGTTATGGCCCTTTGTATCTTGAAAAAAAATGCTTTTTACTGTCAAATAAACACTTGTGTGTCCAGAAGCATATTTGCGGGGGATATCAATTGAACGAATTTGCTTGTTGATATATAAAATTATTTATTTATATCAATTATTTACAGACGTGCCGTGTATTTGTTTATAAATAAACATCTTGCCCACAGTGCAAGCGCACAATTGTAATGTAATTTTTAAATAACAGAAGGTTCTATATGTGCGAGTGTTAACTAGAATTTCGCATGATTACGATTTCAAAAAGGACAATTATCATATCATGTATACCTTATACATGGGTTATTACGATATATAATGCTGATGTTGATTGTACTGTTTACAGGCAACTGGACACCCGGACCAAATATGACAGGTAAAGATAACACGTTTAAAGTAAACTGTGACTGTTTAAAGAATTATAGTAAAGCGGAAAGTGATACCAGAATCGTTCTAAAATACAAATGAAATAAAATGCATGTTTGCAAAAAAAACACGAAAACATATTTTTCGCGTTGATTCTAGTATGAATAGGTGATACTTCGAAGTTAATTTAAGTTTTATATTTTTTCACTGAAAAGAATTGTGCGAGTGTCTGTAGGACAGTCACTTTTTTCGGTATAAACTTTCTAATTTTGATATGCTGCAGACAAAGGGGTATATTGTTGATACTCTGAATAACATCTTGAACACGTTTGTGTAAATTGTACAGAAAACGCCATTAGTTTAAAAAGCCATTTACTGGTATGTTTAACAATCAAAATATTTACCCAAGTAATAAACAAGTATTTAAAGTAATATACATTAATTGACATGACGCCTGGACGATGATCGCTCCGCGCACTTAATCACGTGGCTCAGCGGGTAGCAAACCTAGACAAGCCAACACCAAAATGGCTTCTTTTCCTATAGATTGCATAAATATTTACGCGATATTCCGGATGATTTTTATGGACTTTTTCACACCATATAACACTTGTAAAAGGGGGTTGTATCATTTAGTTACTATGCAAATGCACAAATTTACGTTTATAGAGAACATAAGCTATTTATAACGTTTTTTTCGGTATATTAAATAAGCTCTCAAACGCTTGCGCGCTTACCGAAATCGAACCTGTTACTACGTGTAATGGTGTTATTAGCAATAAATTAACACTTATACACCGGTATTCGCACATGTTTTTTACGAACATATTAACGAAACATTTTTCCTCGTGTATTTTACACGAAATATCGCTTTATTACTTGGATTTCGGTGAAGTTTCACGCGCTTTCTGACGCCGAGTGTGTACCTAAATCCCACATGTTATTACGTATAAAAGTGATATTAATAATATTAAAACATTACTTATTTGACATTTATCAATCACTATAATTGAAAGTACACAACACAATCAGTTTGGTCATTGTCTGATATAAATTAGCGTTGTATGAAGAAAAATTCAGTCAGGCAACTTAATAAAGCTACCAGTATCAGACGCACGCGCAGGTACCAACTTCCCCCAAGTAACCGCATGTATTGGTAATATCAGTAATAATAACTCTTATACAATGGCATTAATCGATACGTTTTTATAAAAATTGTAACATAAAATGGTTTTCAATTGTTTCTGACACACACAAAAAACCAGATCCGATTTCCCCGGTTGACGTCGTCCTTGACATGATATACAAACAGCAACAAGATGGATCGTACAAGTTGTTTGCAGAATGCTTGTTTGAAAACAAGAACGAGACGCAGTACTATGTTGTGGGATGGTTTGTATCTGATTTACCTATTTTTAGGACGAAATATTCATTTTAAGATTTGAAAATCTAACTAATGGAAAATATGTAATGAGCTTTGAAAAATAAAATAAACACTTTAATTAAAGGGGTATAACAAGGGCTAAAACGTTGATTTATGAAAGACTAGAAACAACTAGAAGACAATTTCAAAGGAAGTAGTAGCAGAAAATAAACGAAACAACAACGGTATTCATTGGCAATACTGTTTTGCTTAACAGCAGACTATTCAATCGTAGACACAAGACATGTGATTTGGTTGAAAATCCCTACTTATCTGAAAAGATTTGTTCATACGAACCATGGACACAATTTGAGTTCAATAATAAATTCTATTAAACGTGTCGGTATTGTCATTAAATTGATCGTTATAAATTTTAAAGAGAGGGGCAATATTTTTTTTTTATGCCATATAAAGATATTAAATTATTGTTGAAATATTACTCGGTCATATTCGTATGTTTGTTTAAGTTTTCGAGACTTAAATATTCAATATTCAATAAACTAAATCGTATATACTCGCTTCAATATAGCTAAATGCCATTTTATTTCATATCTGGATATTTTATCCAACAAAGATGTCCTGTTAAGCTATGTCCATTAACATCGTTTGAAAAAGAGACCGGCCAGTATTATGCACACTGGTGAATTTTACAATCAGTTCTTCAATCAATGAATTTAAAATGTATCACACTTTTGGAAAAAATTATAAAAAAACATGTATTACTTGATAGCTGACGTTGTAGTTATGAAAGTTTTATTTTTGCTGATAAAATGCTTCAATTTACTATCAATACTTTTTGCCATTACTTATTTAAATGCATGGAAAACAATAATGTGACGTGCATGCTAAAAGTCAATGCGGTTATGCAATTCATATTCCTTAATTAGCATATGTGTAATGAAACATTATCCTTCTTTAAAGTGACAGTTTATGCACTACTGCATAACGCATACGTATTGTCATTTACTATAATAGTATATACATGGGTGTTTGGTTTAGGTACGTGGATTCGGTATCAACCCCGGTATATACGACAGGCATATCAAAGGCGGTCGTTGCCGGTTTCAACGCTGTTTCCGTGTCCAATCTTGTAGCCGCCTATCGCGCAAATTCTACGCTATCTAAAACGTGTGCCATTAATCGCAGGGTAAGTTTAATTATTCCAATTAACAGAAATCAACAACAACCGGTGTCATCATCATTTTCCAAAATATTATTCGCATACTATTTAGTAATATACAAGTGTCTTTTGAGTACTATTTCACCGCATGACTTTCCAAAATGTTGAATTTGAATATACTTAATAATCATTAAAAATAATATAATTGTATACAATATGCAGCGGTAAAGCTCAATGTTCAATTATGATTTTTTACTCAACTTAAATACAAACATCGTTGTATAATAGCTGTATTGGTTTTAAACATTTTCATGGTGAAACATGTGGATTATGTTAATCTCGGTCTTTGAAAACCGGGCTTAACACATATGCGCTGAGAACCATCAAATATTAGCCGGTACAAAAGCTTCTCAGGGACGACACGTTTCGCTTTTATGAACTTTTTTGTTTGAATGCCTTCTATTCTTAACGAAAACCCGGTCTGTCCAGAACGAAGATTATTGAATATATTTGAATTGAAATGCCGCGGATTATTCAAAACCGTTAAACATGCTGTTTTAAATATTACCTTTAAGACACCGTGTACCAATTTGAACATGAACATGCCATGTTAAAGGGTTTGAAGAGCAATCGTTCGGAAATTTGAAAAACCTAAACAGGGTGCAAAATCAACGGAGTTTTCGGGGGTTTACACACGGGCTAGTCAGAATGTAAAAACAGCGTTATAAACTTTATATTTCCAAATATCTCAAGTTATTAAAATGCATTTCCAAAAATTTTTAGTGCATAAAGACAGATTTTCTTCCAGCTTGTGCAGATATCTTAAGGTATACGAATCAATCCTTGAATACGTCTGAAATCGGTGACAAAAATTTCACCTGGCGTGACCCATAGTCGTGCAGAATACATGGACTTTTTGAACAAGAACACAGGCTTATTACATTAAATAATTCTAATATATTTCACATTGCCATAAGCAGCAAATAAATTTGTATGTTATGCACTAGTTTAAATTCTTAAGAAAAAATGTTTTAATAAGTTATTTCGAAAAAAACAGCACTTACCGGTGTGTTACATCAAATAACGTTTAACTGGGAAAACCCAAAAAAGTCACGTGATCCTGCACCCTGCTATAGCATGACTAAGTACTTACTTTGCAATGGGAATGTGCAGTTACCGTTTGCATGTTTGATTAGCCTATAGCATGGTTTAATACTTACTTTGCAGTGGAGATGTTCAGTAACAGTCGTTGATGCCACCGGAAAATCTCTTCTGCCTGCCGTAGCAAGCAAGTATGAGGACATCATCAAGGTAGATTATGTCAAGTCTTCGTCTTTTGTCATAGACAATATTGACTGAGTACCAAACTGATTCAGCGACGTGGGTTTCCATTAAAACGGCTTCAATGCCCAGAAAACAGTCTATTTAAATTGAACAGTACTTGTATCATAAAATATTCAATTTTTAGTCTTCGTCTTTTGTCAAAGAGAATATTAAGTATGTACCAAACTGAATCAGCGATTTGGGATTCTATAAGAACTTAAATGCACAGAAAAAGTCTGTTAAAATGGAACAGGATTTGCATTATAACATATTCATTTGAATGTGTGGACCGTGGTGTCATTTATATTCTGTTAAACATGGCTGTATCATTCAATTTATAATTGTGTCTTTGTTTATAAGATTTATTTTAAGTACTCACGGAGACCCCTCCCGCAAACGACCATTCTGACATAGAAGTTAGGCAGCAATAACATATAAGCACGTGATTAATTATTGCACAAACAAACAATATGCGTTTATACCTTGTAGCTGTTTCTTTGCAGATTGAAACTACATACGTTACAATGAACCGAGGAGCCAGTGCGGAAATCTTCTACACCATCAACGTCCCTATCCTGTGTCAACCGGGAACACAATGTGGAATCAACGTAAAAGTCTATGATGAAAGTGATGATTATAAATGCGGAAACTCAACGCTGGCCGTGCGGGTAAGCGTCATGTACTTGAAAACAAAACCGAAAATATAGAAACGTGTGAAAGTTTTTTTGGTCGTGCAATCTTGTTTGTTTATTTTGTATGGCAGTTGGCCACTTACCCTAACTAAAGAACCTCTTAGTTATCTAGGGCTTGACATTTTTTGGTATTCAAAGTATTTGACAAGAAATATATATTTTTATATATATTTTTACAAATTAAGACCATAGAAACGGCCACTAAATCGTATTATAACAATACAACTACATATTCGACTGTTGTTCATGAATACAATTGACCGTAAACACCGATCAAAAAAATCAAGTTCAACTATATTAAACTCCCATCGGACCCTAGTCAACACAGATGCAACAGTTTTCTGCGATTAAAACTATTTACCCACTGACTAACTTATAAAGTCACGTAATAACCAAAGCAGTAAAATAAACGGAAATAAAGGGTTACAAAACACAATAAAACAAACGCACACATCCAAACAGTAACATTTTAATACTTATTACCGCAGCAAATTTAAATACCTTGTTTCAATGAATTGATGTGTTCCTGGATTTTCCTGGCTTTCAGCACAAAAGCATGTGCGGAGACATCGTTGCAGGTGCCAATAATATTGCGAGCACCACTGACAGTATGAACAAGTCGATAAAGATTACAACAAAGAACAACAACTGGTTTGTGCTAAAAGACACGTTTACGCTGACCATGGAGATAGAAGGCTTTGGAAAGGTGGATGAATTCTGGGACAACTGTAAACTTAATACGAAAATCAAGGTATTTTTTTCTTTGGTTCACATTTAGAAGGAACACAGTAACTGATCAAATGCTTAGTATGGGGAATTTACTTCATTTCTAATGTAGTTGAATCGACGTACAAAACATTAAGTATGTTATGAGTCTGTTATACATCTGTTATGAGTTTTACATATACCTTTACATGTCAAATATATACGCTGATAATGTTATAAGACGATGTATTCACCTAAGTGTTTTTAATTAAACGTCTAAAACAATCAAAATTGTTTGTTCACATTATGAATTAATCTATAATATAAACCCTTATTTCTCGACACTTGCATCAATTTAAATCATTTGTCGATGAAATAAGCCATTTAAGTGAATCATTCATGTAACGCGTTATGGACTAACTTGTATCTAAAATTCCATGTGATTATTTGATATATACAGTTTATACATTAAGAGTATTTGACGTGGATTTTAAACGTTCATAACACGAGTCCACATTTTTGTGCATGAAAAACATGACATATGTGAGACAGCAACAAGTTGCGTCTCGAAATTAATCATATGGATTTATGTTCTCAGAAACGCTCTTATTTGATAATTACTTTTATGACGAGCTAATAATTCATTATACACTATTTTGTTCTGCCGGACAGAGGCGCTTGAATGTCTGAATAGCTTTGAAAAGAACTAAATGCATTAATAATTATAGATTCTACGCCAACGTATGCGGTTTGTTCCTTCTAATGTTTCATAAATTCTATTCAAAACGCATTATTTTGGGACTTTGATTGTGTGGGTTTAAGTTTAATAGCGTTCACTGTAGTAGTAGTGGCATCACATTTTGAGTTGATTGCGGTAAATTGATCAGTGACTGTCTGAGTCAATAATGTCATTGCTGTTTGGAATCAGAATTAAGTTTTCATTAAACTCCATATTTATGTGTAACTGAAGATTCATAAGCTTCGCTCAGGGTTTTATTTCGTTAGAATTACAGTGGACGCCCCATTTCCTAAACAAGAACCAAATTTAAGTTAATTTACGAAATACTTTACCAAATTTGTGTTGCTTGTAAGCGTTATAGAGGCTTTAAGATAAATCGTTTAAGACCAATTATAAGTAATTACACCGTATTAAGTCAAATGTTTTAATTGTTTGATAGGTCGAGGTCGACGACTTTAACAACTACTGGATGTGTAACTACTGTTATTCAAACAACGATCCTAGAATTGGAACTTTCGACGGGGCGTAAGTGTACTTATGTTGAGAAAACCATAAAACGAATAACGAAATATGTGTTTGTTTCCGTTTAATAAACAAGCCTTATACAAAAGTGCATACAATTATCACATGCTATGAAAATTAAATGTTCCATTCAAGATAAACTCATATGATCAAACTGATTAAAACAACATATATTTCCGTTGACTTGTCATATATGGTTATCCCAGCTGCAATATCTGTGAATGTGTTGGGTTTGTAAAACAAGACCAGAAAATATTAAATTAGAATTCATCTCTTAGCTAATTTGTGATTACCACACACTATTTTAGAACCTATATGAAATTTGCATTGAACAACGAAGTGTTTTTGGCAATCCATTTGTGAAAGTAAAAATATCTCTGAACATAATATCCGTAACTTTACGTTTGCAGCTACTTCAGCCTGAACAATGCCGGGAACTATACGCTGTACAAACACAAAACACTTCCTATTCGGGTAATTACTAGACACTTAGAAATATGTTCCGCAATCTCCCTTTGTTGTATTACTGATGTCTTTAAAACACGACTCGCCTGTTCTATTTTACGGACAAATTTGATAAAACAATAAAGATGACTGCCTGTTTATTGTATACACAGTTTTAGGGTAAAAATAATGATTTGCTGTTCAAGTGTTTTATGATAAATTGTTCAATTTGCAGTCCTAAATGTTGAACACACACACATATATATACCATATAGTGTATATATCTCTAAATATTTTTTTACTATGTTGAATGCTCATGTAATAGATATACATGTTTGTGCATGTCAATCTAAGTTTCAAAATATACGTATGCAAACATTAAGTGTATGTACAACATTTTACAATAACAAAGGCAATGTCTTGACGAAAAAGAGGTTTGAAATTAAATAGTTGTATCACGTTGGTTGCAGTTAACTCATAGTAGAAACAATAGCCAATATGCTAAAGTCGAGTTTGGAAAGTATGATGAAAAACTACATTATGGTAAGATAATCCTATCAATTCCATTCAAATCGTGTACACTAAACGTGATCTTTGTTACTGACACTAGGCTTACAGTTGCAGATGTTACACGCTGTTGAGGTCAAGCTGGTTACTTAAAAGAAACATGTACATACATTTTCCTGAAAATGAGTATTTTGATTTGTGTTAGGGTTTACGTCAGGTCGGTCAAAAAGAGTATTGTGGTTGTTTTGTTTACGTCAGGTCGAAATAGAAACCGAGATATGCAATCGAGGAGGGGCTTGCACATGTGGTGTGACTGTGAATGCGGGCAAGGACGTGTTCGCTATCAACCATTGTGGTGGTTACCACATGATCAAGACGATCCAGAATACGGAGAAGATCATGAGTGTCAGGGAACAACCCGGGTACATGCATACGGTAAGTGTCAAAAGGGAACTCCGAGGGTACATGCATACAGTAAGTATCGGTAGGAAACTCCCCGGTTACTAAGTACAGTAAGTGTCGGTAGGGAACTCCCAGGGTACATGCATACAGTACGTGTCGGTAGGGAACTCCCAGGGTACATGCATACAGTAAGTGTCGTTAGGAAACTCCCAGGGTACATGCATACAGTACGTGTCGGTAGGGAGCTCCAAGTGTACATGCATACAGTACGTGTCGGTAGGGAACTCCCAGGGTACATGCATACAGTAAGTGTCGATAGGGAACTCCCAGGGTACATGCATACAGTAAGTGTCAGAAGGGAACTACCAGGTTACATGCATACACTAAGTGTCGGTAGGGAACATCCAGGGTACATGCATACAGTAAGTGTCGGTAGGGAACACCCCGGGTACATGCATACAGTAAGTGTCGGTAGGGAATTCCCCGGGTACATGCATACAGTAAGTGTCGGTAGGGAACTCCCAGGGTACATGCATACAGTAAGTGTCGGTAGGGAACGCCCCGGGTATATGCATACAGTAACTGTCAGTAGGAAACTTCCAAGGGTACATGCATACAGTACGTGTCGGTAGTGAACGCCCCGTGTACATGCATACAGTAAGTGTCGGTAGGGAACTCCCCGTGTACATGCATACAATAAGTGTCGGTAGGGGAACTCCCCGTGTACATGCAACAGTAAGTGTCGCTAGGGAACTCCACGGGCACATGCATACAGTAAGTGTCGCTAGGGAACTCCCAGGGTACTAGCATACAGTAAGTGTCAGATGGGAACTCCCAGGGTACATGCATACAGTAAGTGTCAGAAGGGAACTCCCCTGGTGCATGCATACAGTAAGTGCCGGTAGAGAACTCCCAGGGTACATGCATACCGTTAGTTTCAGAAGGGAACTCCCAGGGTACATGCATACAGTAAGTGTCGGTAGGGAACTCCCAGGGAACATGCATACAATTAGTGTCGGTAGGGAACTCCAAGGGTACATGCATACAGTAAGTGTTGGTAGGGAACTCATAGGGTACATGCATACAGTAAGTGTCAGAAGGGAACTCCCAGGGTACATGCATACAGTAAGTGTCGGTAGGGAACTCCCCGGGTACATGCATACAGTAAGTGTCAGAAGGGAACTACCAGGTTACATGCATACAATAAGTGTCAGAAGGGAACTACCAGGTTACATGCATACAATAAGTGTCGGTAGGGAACGCCCCGGGTACATGCATACAGTAAGTGTCGGTAGGGAATTCCCCGGGTACATGCATACAGTAAGTGTCGGTAGGGAACTCCCAGGGTACATGCATACAGTAAGTGTCGGTAGGGAACGCCCCGGGTATATGCATACAGTAACTGTCAGTAGGGAACTTCCAAGGGTACATGCATACAGTACGTGTCGGTAGGGAACTCCCCGGGTACATGCATACAGTAAGTGTCGGTAGGGAACTCCCCGTGTACATGCATACAGTAAGTGTCGGTAGGGAACTCCCCGTGTACATGCAACAGTAAGTGCCGCTAGGGAACTCCCCGGGTACATGCATACAGTAAGTGTCGCTAGGGAACTCCCAGGGTACTAGCATACAGTAAGTGTCAGATGGGAACTCCCAGGGTACATGCATACAGTAAGTGTCAGAAGGGAACTCCCCTGGTACATGCATACAGAAAGTGCCGGTAGAGAACTCCCAGGGTACATGCATACAGTAAGTTTCAGAAGGGAACTCCCAGGGTACATGCATACAGCAAGTGTCGGTAGGGAACTCCCAGGGTACATGCATACAATTAGTGTCGGTAGGGAACTCCAAGGGTACATGCATACAGTAAGTGTTGGTAGGGAACTCATAGGGTACATGCATACAGTAAGTGTCAGAAGGGAACTCCCAGGGTACATGCATACAGTAAGTGTCGGTAGGGAACTCCCCGGGTACATGCATACAGAAAGTGTCGGTAGGGAACTTCTAGGTTACATGCAATCAGTAAGTGTCGGACCATTTACTCAAATAAATAGCTTTGAAAATTAACATGTTTACTAATGAAGGTTGTATTAATAGATACACATTCACTTATTCAGTTATGTCGTTGTTCATACCACATGGGACATAAGCTAAAAATTCAGCATTGTGAATACCAATGGCATTTGTCGAAAGTGAGATTTATTACACATTCCCTTATAAAATGTTTGATACAACAGGATATGTTCACTTGCCATGCATATCGTCAAACATAACAGACCATTCTTGTGACAATAAAAAGTAAATTTAATTTAAAAAGTAATTTAAAAAAAGAATCATGGGGTAAATATGTTGTTGTTTAATTGTATTATTTTAATTTTCGAAGAAGGACGATGCTATCAAATACACACAATGATTACAAGATTGGCATATATAACTAAATGATATTATATATTTAATTCTACCTGTCGCTTATCATGAGAATAAAAGTTATATTTATTTGTATCTTCTTTCCATGGTTTTAAAATCTCACTAATCGCTCATTCAGTTGTTTTATTCTACCACAATGATAAAACGTCCGTTTCTTGAAATTTAATTGGGATAACACGAAAGTCCCACTTATCGCTCATTCCGTTATTTAGTTTATAGGACGTTGATAAAACGTCCGTTTATTTATATTTAATTGGGATAACTTGAAATTCCCACTAATCGATCATTCCGTTGTTTCATTCGGCCTCGATGACGGAACGTCCGTTTATTTTAATAAAATTATGATAACTTAAAAGTCCCATAATCGCTCATTCCGTTGTTCAGTTCTACCTGCCACAAGGCACCATGATCAACGTAGACTACCATGTGGGCACTTTCTGGAAGACGATGAACATCCAGATCTTCCCGTCGCCCGACGACATGGACAACACGGAAGGACTGTGCGGAAACTTTAACAACGACTGGGAGGACGACTTTACCCACAGAGACGGTACTGTAACCGTCGCACAGGGAGATAGGTACTGGAATTGGTTCTTCTCGTTCAAAGACCCGGACGAGTTCAGCGAGTCATGGAGGTGAGCTTTATTTTTGGCCTGACTTGTTAATTTTGTTTTTTTTGCAAGGGTGAGATAACATTATAAATGTAAAACTAATAAAACGAATAATAGCGGTATTAGTATATGGAACATACAGTCAATGTACTCTTAGCACACAAGGAAATATATTACACGGTTGATTTTCCCAGCGTATCGTTGATATCTAGCCTATGGCATTGACACACAATAGCCGTAGTTTGCTAACATAGCACATATGCTTTTATAGAGAAGAGACTCCTCTGTTGAAATTGGCCCAAGAGGGAAAGCTTGATGACGTGCTGAATCCATGGGCCGATGATTCCAAGTACTGCGTGTGCCCATTGGTGGGTGGATCGCGTCAACCAATGTGCCACAAGAAGGAAGACAAGCAGTGCACAAACTCAAAGGTCTTTTGTCATTTGAGATTCTTTGCATTTTGCCGCAAATAGTATTTCAGCCATATAAGTGAGGCTAGTTAGCTTACTCAAACATGTCTCAAGTAAGCTGGTTCAACAAGTACTTGTTTGTCCAATGTGAGTAATATAGTTTAAAATACAAGCCTCTTTCTCAAATCTTTCAAATGTTTATCAATATTATTAGCATCTTCTTAACATTTTTGTCTTATTAAATATATTTACGTTGAAACAGATGGCTGAGGACCATGTCATAATTAGATTTCTTCCTCCAATATTATTGTAATGCCATAAAAAGATTATTGCGTACTTTTATAAGCGGAAAGTGTCGTCCCTGATTAGTCCTGGGCGGACACTTTGCGTTTTTCCGGTACGATGATCATATATTGTTAAAAAAACATAGTTCTACGCTGGAAAGGAGAAGATTATAATTGAGGAGACGAAGAGGTCCGTGGATAGTCAGCATATGGATGACCTTGCGGAACGATTGGGGATGTTGGGAAGAATGAGGGAGATGAACAAACTTCAGCGAAAAAAGGTTAACAATTTGAAATGTGAATCGTGCTGTAAAGGCGACCGGTGTTGCAATGACGCTTATTGAAACGTATTGCAGTAGCAAAGTAGTTTTGTTATGGAAATGCTTTGTAGTATTGATCATTGTTAAACGGGGTTTACATGTTTTATATGGGCAGTGTAAAAGGACAAAAACAATATATGAGCCGTGCTCTGTGAAAAAAGGGGTTTAATGCATGTGCGTTGAGTGTCGCCCCATATTAGCCTGTGCAGTCTAATCACGAATACTTTCCGCCTTAATTGGATTTTTGCTAAGAAGAGACTCTATGTAAACGAAAAATATCATAAAAGCAGAAAGTGTCGTCGCTAATTAGACTGTTCGGACTGCAAGGCTTATATGGTACGACACTTTTCGCACATGAATTAAACCCCCTTTTCGCAGAGCACGGTCCATATCGAAATATCGTTGAATACATACAACATGATACAAAGTAATAATTTAAAAGTTATTGGTCATGTCATGTAGTTTATTAGTGGTGGACACAGTTTTAATATTGTATGGTGATTTTTGGTTCTGTAATTCTACATTGTCTCACACTTTCTTCTACAAACAAACCTCCATTTAAATATCATACTGTTCAGGTTCATGAAATAGTAGCTTAAATTGTAAAAATAAAATATTTGAATGTCCGTATTAACTGTGAACGCGTTTTGTAGAGGGAAGCTGAAGAGTATACCAAAGCAGAAATAGACGATGCAAAAGCTAAATGCGAGGCTTACCTAAAAGATGACTGCATGGACGGAATAACAATACTTGGAAATAAGACAGAGAAAAGTACTCTAGACTGCGCCAGGGATCTTGTGGTATGGTCACTGGAATGAACACTGAGATAATCGTTTATAAGTTTAAACTTTATTATTGAAGGTCGATTGCATCTAACGCCTTGAGCTTCTTAAAACGCTATTTGGTTCGTTTCCATGGTATAACCAGTACATGTTGTCTTAAGGGAGGTCTAAATAATGTCCCCGACGTATGGTTCAGCCCAGAACCATTACACCACGGATACCTATCGTATATTAAATGATTGAACGATAATTATATATTGAATTTCATGTATTATGATACTGAAGTGTTTCCTCGTTAAACAGGTAAAAATATCAATGAAATATGCATAGTGTTAGTACAAATAAACAACAACGATTTAAAATTCAAATAAAAAAAAACGCACTTAGTTTTAAAAGGGTTTTGGAAAATACACAGTCATAATACAGTTTCAGCATAAGAATAACTATTATAGTTTTCACATGTACTTTAACGTCGCAGTTCTAGTATATACAAAGCATAAACATTAATATGTGCATCATTTCGTATAACAATGGTGGACTACCATAAACGAAACACGTCTCGAGCACGTTCTTGCTGACTTTGCAGCTGAATCCAAACGCATCGGATGCCCAACAAGGCAGCTGTCGTGCAGTGAAGACCACCATAGTCACCACTTTTGTCAAGGACATAGAGGCGCAGGTATTCAAAACGCATCGAACGATTGATTCTACAGTTTACTTGTATTTTTTACAAAAATAATGTAAGAATTACGATTACTATTAGCAAATTAGTTAACGTTTTACGCATTTTTGGTTATGTTAGCGTATTAAATTCACTGTTGACGTTATACGGATATAGCTCAGGTAAACACGGTGAATGTTTTCATATTATGGCCAATTTAACTCTTTTCAACCTTTTTATAACTTGTGAAAAAAATAATGATGACTGTTGTTTTTTAGAAATGGTCATTTAAAACTACAAACTTTAATACATGTGCTAATTATTTCTGTACATTTAACACGGACACTAATATGAAAGCGTTTTTATTTCTCTACACAATAAAATGTAATATCTCTCTCTTTATCTTTAAACAAAAGATGAAACGGGATCTAGTATATGTGCAATTGTGTTTTACAGGATACATACAAAGAACAATTCGCAAAGGTCAAGAAAATGTGTATCGACGACTGTAACGGAAATGGGAAATGCAATGGTTTGCTCTTTAGCAGATTTTTGTTTATATAAGAGGTCACGGTGTAACTTAATTTTCTTTACCAGATGATTGTGATCGTAAACAATTAGCGTTTCAGCGTTTCAGCATGCAATTCTTGAAAAGGAATGTTTCACAGTTTGACAAAATAGCACATTTCAAAACACATTTCCTGATTAAATTAATATACTCAAAACAGCATATCAGTTTTAAGTAGCTGATAGCTTTCTATGAACCATCGAAAAGTATAAAATAAAACGGATATAATATAATTGTTTTGAAATTATTACATGAGCTGGAAGGTTTCTAAATCTTGTTACGTTATTACTACCGGTGCATTTGAGATTGCAGTTCTTTTATTATTTTTTTAAATAAATCCATCTTACAGACAAAGGAGCCTGCGAGTGCGATGGTGACTACGACCCGCTGACGAACTGCTCACTGAGCCGCAGTCAGAAACCCACCCTGCAGGGCCTGAGTGGAGGAGGGCTCAAGGACGGCAAGTGTGACCGGAAGGCGGCCGGCTGCAACGCGTTCACCATTGCCACAAGCGGATGTACATCACAGAGTACATGCAAAGCGAATGTTACCACGGTAAAAGACGTGTTGTGTGAACTTGTGTTCAGGGCTTATTGTTCCGATGATTATAACGTTATTATCAGTGCGGAATAAATGTATTATTTATTCATATTTGTTAATTAAAAAAAAGTTTATGTAAATAGTGTACTTACAGAAAATAAAATAATGAATTCAGAAAAGTAAGGTTTTTAATCTAGAACTCCCGATATCAATACTAACTTCTGTTAAGAACCAACACGACCGCTGTATGTTATACCAAAACAATACAAAACAGCAAATGTACATACAAACACAACATGCAACATACAATGACAAATATAATCTCTAATCATAGGTTATTTTAAACAATGTTATTATATTAAAGTGTACCGATTTCTTCAAGTTCTACATCGCAGTTGGTTTCTCCTTTGAAAGTATAATGCAGGTATTAATAAACCCAACATTCAAATGCTTGTATTTTGTATGCCTTTCATAGCACTACAGTGATGAAACAAAAACAGTCACAGAAAAGGAGCAACCCTGTACATGCGTAAACGGTTTTGATGTCGAATATGACGTCAGTGCCATAACAGGTGCCCGTCGGCGTCGATCCAGTGACACCGTGCCTCTTGGAACAACGGTATGTATTGTGTGCATTGATCCACGCAACTGTCTGATATTTTGCTTTTTATTGATTAAAAGACCTGCAGATACATGTATTTGTCGAACCAAAAATCACTTTGCACAATAGTACGTGTTCAATGTCACCGTGATATCTGATTTATACATTTACATCATTAAGTTATATTTGAAGAACCAGCCTTGAGTGGGACATTTGCGACCTTCATTTAAATTTTCATATTTGCAATTAGCATATATACGGTCATAAATGTTAAATAAAATCAATACGAATTTAATTGCGCAGTTAGTTTGCTATTGTGAATTATATTAATTAGAATTTGATTGACATAAATGATCAGAAAAACACCAAATAACTAATCAATTTACGAATTAAGAATGACCATGTGTTTAGTCATTCAGAAAACAAGTGTTTATTGTTTTTCGAAGATGTCATGTAAAATTTCACAGTATTTCGTCGCATTGTGCATATAGTCGTCGTGAATATATATATACAACAGCGTTTACATTCAGACTCCTCGTTTTCGTTATAGGTTGGCGTTGCAGTCAGCAATGACGGTAGCACATACAGCGAATCAGCGTCCAACGTTGATATAATTCTGGACAGCACTTGCATAACAAAAGATGGGACAAAGTTTGTGCTCGCCGTAAGTTATAATCTTTTCATCTGGATGCATTAGAGGTACCTTCTAACAATCAAGGTCATTATTTGCTAGACATGTATGCATTATGTACAGAGTTGATACATAATACAAATTGCCTAGTGCTATTGTGATAAATTATTTATTGCTTAAAAGAAATACTACAATAACTACCGATAAGCACTATGAAATGTCAGCATCAATGTTTTCACCAATCTTTAAACAAGTTTTTTTTCAGACTTCCACAGGTGTATTATATGTTGAAATTTTTTGCAATAATACTAAACTATTTATTCTTTGGTAATAACTGTTTGCGCCTTCTTCTGAAAAACGAGGCTTAATTTATATGATAAGGTATCGTACCAGACAAGACTGCAGTTCGCTTATTCTGATCAGGGACGAAACTGTCCGCTTAAACAGCATTTTCGCTAAGAAGAGACTTTCTTTTAACGAAAAATTCCATACAAACGGAAAGTGTCGTACCGGTTAAGCCTCTGCGGACTACACTTGCGTATCTGGGGGCCGTTTCATCAAAGATCGTACGACAATCTTAATTTACGACCTAATTTTGGAGACTGAAAATACAAAAGCTGTTCATCAATATGCATTCAAAATATAAACCATATGTGAGAAAACAATGAAATGAATAGATATACGGAAAAATAATAGTATTATTATTTGATGTTTAGTTAAAATGCGTCTTTGAAATATGTGTCGTATTCCAATTTTGTCGTACGATCGTTGATGAAACGGACCCCTGGGCCAACCATTTACGCGCATGCATTCAGCATGGGTTACCCAGAGTAGGGCTCAACTTTGTTTACATTTTAGGCTGGGTACTGTCTCATTGACGGCGTCTGCCATGCTGCTGCGGTAACCGAAAATGATGGATGTTATACCTGTGATATGGCCAACAGATTTGAATGGACAATATCTGTTAGTCACGTTTCAATTATTGTTGTTTTGTAATTACGAAAATAATTTCAATACAGGGTGTAATTGATTAATTATGCATCAATAGACAAATCACTATTAATTCATGTTTCCATGCCTGACGATATGGGCATTATATAATTGCATTATATTTGACGAAACACTCTTAATTTACATCGAAACTAGGAAAAAAACATTCTCAGTTAGTAATATCAATTAAAAATATCGGTTTCGAAGAAATTTAAGTGCGTATCGTATATCCAAATGTTGTCGTTTTGACATTTAACTGGAAAATGGACTCAAAACCATAATCATGAGAGAAATTAAGTTTATTTTCACTTGTTAAATGAGAATTATCTATAAATAACATATTAATAATACTCTTTTGATAAAAAAATAATAAACATTAATTATAAATTATACATTTATAATAATAAGTATAAATGTTATAAACATATTTTTTGATGGTGTGATTTTACATTTATTTAAATGATTCAATATTTTTTAGATTGGAATAGTGATAGTTTTATTCACAAATATGATGTCTCTAAATTCTTACAGAATGATTACTGTGAGATCGGTGGTACTTGTTACAATGAATCGGATGCCAAATCAGCTGCTGAATCGTGCCTTACGTGTGTGCCATCAACGAGTCAAACAGAGTTCACCCAGACGGTAATTTTTATAAGATTACCTTTTTATTAGCTAAACAAAAGGGATTTCACGCACTAATTAATTAAATGTTACTAAATGAAATGTTTTCGAGACATAGTTGTTCTACTTTCTGCTTAGCTTCTATTAAATTGACTAAAGTATTATAGAAGAAATGCACATTGTCAACGATCTTTATTTAAGATGTTTTTACTTTTTTCTTATTGGAGATTATCTTGTTAATGTGGTTTTATTTTGCTCTAAAAGATAAACCTTATATTGTGATATTAATCAACATACTTATGTTCTGCGCATCGCACAATCTTGTCAGGAGTTATCAAACCCGCCATACAATCACGCAAAGTTTCGCGATCTCATTAGTGGATATCGTAGCTCCCGAGCAGTCTTTTCGAATGCGCGTGCTGACCTGGATCTGCGCTGGCCGCATATGGCATTAGACCCATTTTCGGGGGTCATATTATGACTGTTCCATTCACTTGCTGGAATATACAATTAGCATGAGTACTTAAAACTACTGCAAAACAATTATTATTATTCAGATGCTTATTTTCGTGCATGTTCGCGGGTCCTTTGAAACAAGAAATCAAAAGGACAACGAACGTTTAAGTCCAAAGTCTTTTATATCAGACAATCATAAAATCCACAAATTGTATATCAAGCGAAAATACCAAACTGTATTTATCCACAAAATATCATGCTAACAAACACAAATGAATACGCAGTAGGAATATTTTTTACAATCGGCCAATGACAGTTTAATATACAAAATGGTAACCTAGATACTTTTAACTATGATATTATTGAGATATGTCGATGATTCGCTTTTCAAAACGAATCAACGACTTTCGCTTTAACAAGTAAATATTTTGTTTTACACCTTATTTCAGGCTGACACCTGTGTCATCGATAATCAATGTTATGATAACAACGGCTTCGAGATGGGAATACCCTGTCGGTATTGCAACACAGATATGGACATTACATCATGGACAATGAAGGTTTGATAAAGAAGATATTTCCAAAATTAAGCCCCGCTCTGAAAAACATGGTTTCATGTATGTGTGTATGGTTTCATCCCATATAAGCCTGTGACGTATGCACACTGCAATCAAAGACGAATTTGTGGCTTTTTTGTTTGTAAGTACCTTAGTTTTGGTAATATACAAGTACAAATTTTCATTTTATATTAGAAGCGAAGTGAATATTGGTCAATACCGTTACCAGTGCAGTACTATTCTTTTTTGTGATCAATTAACTGCTGCAGTCAGTGAACTCGTATAGAAATATCTGTAAATCCAGACAGGAAGTTGGGTCATGGCCACCAGACCCGCAACTACCTTGATTGTTGTAAAAATACTTTTTATATATGAAACATTCAATAAGAGCGGACAGTGTCTTATTTCATTAGCCTGTGCTGACTGCACAGACAAAGCTGGGACGATCCTTTACGCACAAGCATGAAGCTTGGGTTTCCTTTAAGCGCGACTTATTTTTATTTTCGAAATCGCAAAGGGCTTTTTTTTAAATAAAAGCTTATCGTAGAAATACATAACATATATCCCGTTATATCGGAACATGACTTCCATGAACACGCATATTTGATAGATAGAGTGCTGTATTGAAGGAACACGCTTCTTTAACGCAGTAATCTTAAAGCGATAATCGTGAATGGTATTGCGAGTTTGAATATTTTGTCAATAATCGGATAGGTTGAGGATGTATGACATTCTGTATATGTTGATATATATACATGCGTGTTTTAAATATCTCGCTATTCATTGAAGTTTGTATAATGTATCTTTCATAAACAGGACGACACGTGCTTTATCTCGGGTGGTTGCTATGACGACAAAGCCGACAATCCATTGAACGGCTGTCTGTATTGTGACTCAGATGAATCCATCAGCGACTGGCAGACTCATGTGAACAAGACAGGTGAGGATCCGATTGTTATTCAACGTGTGTTTTATAAATAATAGACGTTGAAGTATTGTGCGTTAATAAAAAAAGTTCGTTCTGAAATAAAAGCTTCAGCGTTAGCTTACATTTTTCAGACAATTATTATGGTATAAATACTCGCATGTGATGTGCTTTAAATGTGTTCTTATATCAGCTACGGTTTGATTTATAAAACGAAAAAATGTCAGACTGTCGAAGTGTATAACATATTGATATTTTACAACCAGAATGTCAATTTTTGCTAAAAGAAACATCAGGAAGAAGCTACAAACCTTTTCTTAAAAATAGTGTTTAACATCAGAATAATGGCTGATATTTCAAACTCATGTCATTGTTTGCTTCATCAGAATAGTAAAGTATATAACAAACGTGTTTGCCATCATAATGGCAACTTAAAAAACCTACTAAATATGTATCCCATCAATTCTTTTTACAAACTAATATTGTTTCCTAGGTCAGCTTTCGTTGCAAATAGATTCGTTCGACTAGAATGTGAATTACGTTGCAAAAATATTATTTCCATAAGAATGTGAATTGTGTCTACATCTTTACTTCGACGTTAATACATGTGTTTCTTTGTCAGAAAAGTCCAAGATGCAACAAATAATACTTTACTGTGTTGTAACTTCAACATCGTTAATGACCCATGCCATTTACTAAACTAAATCGGAATGCAGAAAAAATATATTCGTTCCCATCTGTATTTTTTGTAAAAAAAACTTATAATGTCTCCCATCAGAATGCCTATCCGAAAAAGACGCGGTGTCCGGAGCTGTCATCGCGGCTGCTGTAATCGTCCCCATTCTGGTGTTAGGAGGAATCGGTGCGGGAATACTCATCTACAAGAAAATGCAGACGAAAAAGATTATGGATGCAAGGTACTGAAATTTATCATCCTCTGAGATGATATATTATGTGAGTATATAGAGATATGGAGATACTTAATCAGCTAATGTGCATGTCATGGCATAATTGAATTAGTTGTATTTTGTTTAGACTTCACCAAGAATAGCATGTGGAAGATATATAGCTAATTTCCGGTGTAGTTTTAGATTGAATATTTGTGCTAACAGATTGGATCATTTTAGACATTTTGAGAATATAACTAAAGGCATTTCTGGTACAATATTCTTAATCACGAACAAGTCGTTTTTGTGTTTATAGTGTATGCTTAATATGTTTTATAAATTATCTTATTTGGTCAGAACTTTGTTTAATTTCATGTCTAGATTTAATTTTTGGGCCATCTTACATATTGATTTTGAATATTTAAAGTTGCTTTTAAGCGAATTTCCATGTTGCGTTGTCCTTGTTCCATCCTATTATAAATGCGCAAAAATGGTATCTTTAATTAAATCATCCGCGATTCGAATTCTATACATATGTACACATGATCGATGTATGCTTGCAGAATGAAAGGAGGTTTATACGACGAAACACCAAAGAACGGCCATTTTCGCACACGCGTTACGCCCACTCCCTACGACCCAGTGATACCGGCGATGCCCTACAATATTCCGAAAGATGAGATTAACCCGGACAAACTAAACAGTAGACCGGACAATCTGTACTCCGACGACCAGACTAGCCAGTCGATTCATACGCCTATTCCGTCGCCCGCCCCCAAGCTTCCGGCGCCTCCCGTGGGATTCACATCCCCGGCGCAACCGATGTCAAGCGCCTCGACAGAGATGGAGAAATTTCAGGACGCCGGCCACTACAACACAATGTTGAGCATTGCCGACGAAACCAACGCTTAACCTGTGATGAAACTACCATATTTGACTGAACAATGTATACTACTTTAAGCATTTTCTTTTCATTATTGATAAGGGAGTGTTTTTTTTCTACTTTATAGGTTTGAAAAACTCGTATGTAGATAATTTTGAAATAGTGTTTCTCGTACACTATTTAATAATCAAACTACATTGAGAATTATTCTTTCTCCCATTTATCTTTTTGCGAACACTCACCCAGTAACTGTTAGTGTATTTGTTGTGATTGCTTAAAATCATATTACTATTTATATCTCATACTCCAAAGATAATTAGATAATGGTTCATACTTTTAAGATGGCCCAGTTTAAGGTAATTCAACTGATTATTACGTATCTAAGCACACATGTAAACCAAACCAAAGTTTCGTCATGTTGAAATTTCAACCATAATCTGTCTCACTGATTTAATGTAATATCTTCCTTCAACTCTTCTATGCTTTACTCGTTTCTGTATCGTTTAAATTGATAATCAAACAGGCTGGTCCTGTACTTTTAAGTTTCGTTTTCGAGGAGTGATGTTCCACATATATTCTTCTAAAGGAAGGACTAGTTTTGAAATAAAGTCGATCAACACCTACATGTAAATTACATAGAGGATCAGAATATTTGTTTTTGGAAACAAAAGAGTGTATCATTTTTATAAAGTTGGTGAAAGAAGATTTACTTTCGAAACGAAAGCCGATGAAATAAATTAGGAATACGTTATACTAAATTTTGAACGACTTCGATTACTAATAAAAACTTAGAATGAGACGTAATAAGAAAGGCAAATAACACTTGTATAATATGTGAAGGATTACATTTGGACGAACGTCGGTAATCAATTCCATTCGAAAAAATAAGAATGCTTTTCTTGGAAATTTAAGTCGATTAACACTTTTAAAAAGACGAAAGATGAAATGATATATGTTATAATATTATATTTGTTTTTCAACAAATATTGCTTAACGCTTCAGTAGAAACGTTTCTGGTCAATGTCCGCACTGGCAAGTTTTAGGATTTTTTTAATGAATTAAACGAAAAAATATATGACTAACCAACCATACAAACATTTAATAAAGGTCAGGAAAACTTGTGTTAAAATACACTGTTAAGAATAACCACCTTTTACAGATTCTTTTACTCATTTCGAGTCAATTCATATACGGTATTTTTATGTCAGTACTATATGTTATTGAAAACAGACATCAAGTTCTAGCCATGAGGCGAATGAATTGTAAGTTTTGCTCGTGATAAACCAAGAATGTTAAGAGTAAGAAACAGCTATTGCGCCAGTAATGAAACTTAAGTGTTTGTTAGAATGCAATGACTCCTATGCCACTATAGTTGACAAAAAAACGTAGATTAAAATGTGTGTGACCTTCGTTCTTTTATTCTGCAATTGTGATATAGCATATGATGATTTTTCACGCATGATAGCATAATAAATACTTTAAGTGGATGGTGTACGTGAATTTAGAAACAAATGCGAATATGCAAAACATATTAATTTATTGCAGCCCATTTGATTAATGAGTTATGTAAATTAAACATATGTATGTATATCGTCGCTCTATCATGTTTTGCCGAGAATTTTATATTGCCTTCATACCTTTAGCCGTTGGATACTCACCTAATATATCAAATTGTGTTTGTGTGTTAATGTTTTCTCTCATTCATTGTTGTGATATTTCCAAGTCCCGCGTAAACACCCACACGTTGTTTTCTAAATTGTAGCATGGTAAATAAAAACAACATGAGCATGTTCATACATTTACTTGAAACAATGTGTATATACGATCTTTATGGAAACCAATCGCATTCCTAGATATGATTGTATTTATTATGCTACTTCATATGATACTACATTGTTGTATTGGGTTGATTAACTTCTTCTATAAATATTGTTGTACGGATAAGTGTTTTTAATTTCTTGAAAACGCAACATTTTAATTTGTTTGTAAGCGTATTTGAAAAGCAGTACTCTGCAGCGGACTTGGAAATAAAACGACTTCAAAACAAAATTGTGTAAATTGTCTGTTACATTTTCATAACATATCAACCATCTATATTAACTTGATCACAATAAAGATGTTATGTTAAAACCAATCATACACGTGTAACACGAACGAAAAACGACACGTATATTCGTGTACTAAGTACTATCTACAGATGTCGAATAATGAACTGTTTTATAATTATGGGGATTGTATACTTTTGATAATAAAATGTATCAGACATATGGCTTAGGTGTTTGATAGAAGAGCTGCACGTGTCAAGTATTACATCTTTCATAATTACACTTTTAATAAATATCGCGTATTTGGACCTTACGTATGGTCGCTGACAAAATAAATGCTATGCAAAAGCAACAACAACATCAACAAAGCTTACAATAAGGCTTCTAATCTACAATAGTGAATGCTAAAATACTTCTTTCTTAGATAATTTTATTAATTATGTTAAGAAGGAGACAACAAATTATTACTCGTGTTAAAATTTATGAATAGTGTGAAATTGAAAAAAATGATAGTGCTTATTTATTAAGTAAATTAATGAAAACAATTAGTATGAATATGTTCATGCCGTAATGTATTGACTGTTTGGTTACACGCGCAAGAAACAAATCCGACATACAGACAAAAGAACGCGCTGAAGGAAAATGGCAAATTCCACACCCTCATAGGGGACAGAAGAAAAAGAGTTTCGGTTTGCTTAGATTCGGGAGAGTATTTTATCGGATGTATTCGTAGTTTGAGCCGTGAATTTGTAGAGAGCTGTACATTTGTGGGTTAATATACATTTTTCTTCTTTATTGCCTCTACATTTTGAGCCCTGGGACAAGAATGAAAGAACAGTTTTCTGTAAAGCATCTTCTTGTCTGTGCAGCTTCTGTTGCAAGCTGACAGATCGGGCCATATATCTCCTCCTTCAGTGGCTCGTGCGTCCTCCTACGTTCCTGGAGCATGTGTTCAACCGCTTGTTGGGCTTTCCACATAGAGACGGCGCAAGGTGGTCTAATAGAGATTATTCCGATCTCCACGTATCCTTAAGTCCAAAAACGTGTACTGTTTTATGCACAAGTGTTGCATGAATGTTAAAGAATGATAAAGAAAACTTTGAGATGATCTTTATAAATAACACTATTCCTTTAGGTCATTGTATTATGAACCACCTGTAAATAAATATACCTTAGTAATGATTAAACGGCCACCGGAAAAACTTTGCGAAACCGAAATTTCGCAAACTTAAGTACCCTTTTTCTTAAAGATTTGCTACTTTGAGACATAGTATGCGATAAAAGTCTTATCGTTGATTAATAATTGGTTATTTTCACTCAAAAAACGCGTTTTCTTCACTATGAAATTTATAAGCAAAGTTGGGGTTCCCATGGGATTTTTGCATTTTCCCATGGGATTTTCGATTTTCCCATGGGATTTTTTTTCCCATGGGATTTTTTTTCTCCCATAATTTGCAAATGGGAGAAAAATCCCATGGGATTTTGAACATTTTAAAAAACGTGTTTTATTTGCGTTTGCAAGTATTTTAACGTTATTTAAGGACTGTATATTGGTTTTATGCCAATTGTATATAAAAATATTTAGTAATAAAAAAATCCCATTTTAAAATGGGAGAAAAAAATCCCATGGGATTTTTTTCTTATTTTGAGAGATTTATTCATGAAACTTTCAGAAACATCATATTTTATGAAATAGTGAACAACTACGATATTTTAATGCGTTAAGTCGTGTTTAAAAAAAAAATCCCATGGGATTTTTTCACCCATGGGATTTTTTCACCCATGGGATTTTTTCTCCCATGGGATTTTTTTCCAATGGGATTTTTCAGTTTCGTAAGCCGAATAAGTTTTTTAATGCGAAAAACAACAATAAAGGAAATAATAATTATAATTTTGAATAATAAATTGAATAATATAAATAACATGAATATTTTTAAAATGAGTTACAATTAAAGGTTTATGCTAGTAGAACTTATCATTTCTTGTTCGAGCAGATGGTTGAGTCCAATTGGTGAGTATGCCAGCTTAGAACCAGTATAAATGCATCGCAGACAGACAACGCTGTCATACTGTACACACCGCTGAGTAACAATCTTTATTGCATTTCATTTTGCAACAGAAAATGAACTCCGTAGTATAATTGATCTTATATATGCCCTCTGCTTTTGAAAGCGTGCAACACATTAACATAACAATAAGTCCATGCCAAAAACTATGTGCAAATTCCATTCAAAGCTATATACACATTATAAAGGTCAGATGACCCGCGTCATGCGAAAATGGGTCTTATGTCATATGCGGCCGAAGTTGGTCCATCCTAGCTTGTCCAACCGCGCAGTCTGGTCAGGTACTACGCTGACTGATATATAAAGTCAAGCCATGATTCGTGGACTCATATCCAAACTCGGTAGCTCCTGTGCGAAACTTTCACCGGAAACGACGGCACCGAGACGGGCGCTCGAACTTTGCGGATGCGCGTTATATGTTATATATAATAGCGCGATGTGTTTTTTCTTGCCTAAAATTAGTAAGCCCAATCAGCGTTTTATTGTGTTCTTTGCTTCTACTATTAACAAGAACTTCAACTGATACGAACATGAATTTTATTTTAATATGTGTATTTAATGCTCGGAAAACTCATTGTATATTTAGACTACTACTTATAAAACAAAGTCGGGTTTTCAACATCTGTTTTCGGCATAAAAAATGTTATTCCAAACCAGATTTTACGCACTTTACTGTACAAAATACCGTTAGGGCCACCGTGGTTACTCATTAAATCCAGAGGGCGAGAATGCGAGAACGCGAGAACGCGAAAGTACGATGACGACAGTGCGACAATACGATGGCGACAATGCGTTCGTACGATTGCGAAAACGCGCTAGTACGATGACGACAATGCGACAGTGCGACAATACAATGGCGGCAGTGCAATAGTACGGGGGCGACAATGCGATAGTCATATCGTACTGTCGCCGTGGTATCATCGCAATGTCGCCATCGTTCTATCGCATTGTCGCCATCGTATTGTCGCACTGTCGCCATCGCATTTTCGAATTGCCGCCATCATACTATCGCGTTATCGCATTGGCACCATCGTACTATCGCACTGTCGGCTATCGCCATCGTATTGTCGCACTGTCGTCATCGTATTTTCGCACTGTCATCATCGTATTATCGCACTATCGAACTGTAGTATTGTCGCCATCGTACTATCTCACTGTCGCCATCGTATTGTCGCACTGTCGTCATCGCACTGTCTGATTGTCGTCATCGTATTATCGCGTTCTCGCATTGTCGCCATCGTACTATCGCATTGTCGCCATCGTATAGTCACCCTGTCATCATCGTATTGTCACATTGTCGCCATCGTACTATCGCGTTCTCGCATTCTCGCCCTCTGGATTTTAATGTGTAACCACGATGGCACTAACGGTATTCCGTAATACTGCTAAAGCACAGTATGATTAGGTCACTCCCAATGCTCAAATCTCTATGTCTATTTTAGTAACAACACATGTCTATGGAAGGATATTTAGGTAAAAGTTACATCATTCGTGGTGAATATTTACATTATGACTGATGCTTATTCTAATTTGCTTTATGACAATTCCAACATGCTTGTTGTCTATTCGTTTATACTTGATGATTGCTGCAACATTAAATCATTCATGAATAATATTTACATTATGCGTGATGTTTATTCTAACATGCTTCATGACAGTTCCAACATGCTTGTTCTCTATCGGTTATACTTGATGATTGTTTCAACATGCTTGGTGACTATCCAATGTTTGTGTGTTCATTATTCCTGAAACCAGTCATAATCGGTTTTGCCACTAAGCGTCATTAACAACGGCAGTTAGCAACTGGCAGTAAGCAGAATGCAAGTTACTAAATTGTGACATCAGGTGACGCGCGTTTATTTTCCGTATGTTGAATAAATTACTTTTCGGAAAAAAAAGCGAAAACATCCGAATCATTTTGACTAGTAAACTGAATAAGCTGAATTAGTTCCCTTCGTTATATAATCTCCATTAAACTAAATACGTTCATTATTGCCATGAAGACCAGTAAGTTTACACAATGAATTGACTGCCGTGAATGTTTTTGATATTTGTAAGATGCAATTGGCACTCAAGAAATTATACATGTATTTTATTCAGAACATAACGGGGCTGATGTGTTGGAATTGTGGCCCTTCCCTAGTCCAAATAATTACAGTAGACGTAATCTACCGATGTGCATTGCATATCGACCTCATATTTATAAAGTAGCCCAAACCCCCATTGCCACAGACCTGTGCGTGAAACTTTCAGATTTATCTAGTGTGTTTACCATGCTATAATTACAATTTCTATAAACACATATTTATCATTTTATGACTATATAATGTCTGTGGTATACAGAGAAACCTGAAAGTTACAAGTACTCGTGTCTAGTACTGTACAACTATTGTACTCCTCGTTGAGAAAACAACTACTTCATCTACATGTATTAAAATATCATAAAACATAATTTTCAATCAAGTTGGAAAAAATCAATAAATAAATGTCATATAAACAGGTTTGTCATGAACGTTGACGTCGCTCTTGGTTACCAGAAAAATTCCCACGCACGGATTTCAACCGTCATTGTTTACAATCAATTAAGTGCATAAGTACTTGAATTTGTATAGTGTTTTTTAAAAGTGTCCAGCTACAGGTGGTTAGCGTGTGGCTATAATACTAGTTAGTGAAAACATATTTTGGAATGATAAGTAATCATATTATAACGAAAAATCAACTTTTCTTAAAAAAAATAAGTTAAATATATATTCAACAACGTATCCAACTCGAAATCATCCGAAAACGGGATGCATCGTTTTAAACAGCCATTACTTCATCACTTTTGCAGCGATTTTCACGATCTTGGTCTTATTCAACGCAGAAATAAATTTCCTTTCTGGAAATGTATATGTCTTGCAATATTTTTACAAATACTGGGTCAACTTTTAAAAAATAACACGATACACAACTCGCGTGACCCAGCTGTGATCGATCAGACAGTATTCATGACTGAAATCTTCACGGGGAAATGGGCATTTTCCCTGCAAAGTTCACGAACCTCGATACCATAATTCAATAAAACGTATGAAAAAAACATTCTTACCGTGCTTGCCGTAGAATTATGCATCAAAACTAACTGTCCAGCGCATTTTTAAACCTTTGTTTACATACATTTCAAACAACTGACATTTTAAACACAAGAGTGATTTCATTGCTCCAATGCGGAGTTGTGTCTTTACAACTGGAGATTTCATTCATAAATACGGTCTGATCGATAACAACTGGGTCAAGCGAATTATGTATAGCTTTATTTCTTAAAATTTGACCCAGCATGTGTAGAAATATAACAATATATATACATTTCCTAAAAGGAAATTCATTTCTGCGTTGAATAAGACCGGGTCATGAAAATCGCTGCAAAATTAATTTAGTAATGGCTGCTCAAAACGATGCACCCCGTTTTCGGATGATTTCGAGTTGGATACCTTGTTATATATAAAACGGTAGTGATTTTTTTTTATATAGAAAATTTGATTTTTCGTTTTAATACGATTATTTATCATTCAAAAAGATGTTTTCACTAATTATTATCATAGCCACACGCTAACCACCTGTGTGTCCAGCACGTGTGCCGGGAGAACAGGGCTTAATGTATTTTTTGTTAAGCTCTATAATATTTATATCCAATCTGTATGAAAAAATGTCGGTGAACATTATTCCGGTGTTAATTTTTGAAAATATTGAGGCATTCGTTAATTATGGATCTAAAACGGAACATTAATCCGCAAAAAAAAACACCGGGCATATTGCATATTAGATCGGACACATGAAATTATTTCGAAAGAAAGCAATAAGAGTTTCAATTCTACATGAGTAAGTCTCGCTGTGCACGATTACGCTCTTACTGCTCGTATATATTTGACTCTTGGCAAATACCTAGTGTTTTATTTTGCTTAATCTAAATTGTGTCATGCATCTATATGTACTTAAAGCAGCATGACCAACAGCTCTTTCATTTGTGAAAGAGATTGACACGAAATACCTACCCATCTATAATAAAGTTTATATGTGCACTTCAATATTATAGTTTTAAAGCATTTTATGTGGTGCAATATAAAAGTACTCTAGTAAATTTGAAATTATGTAATCGATTTCCTCTCAACATACATGCAAAGTTCCAGATAACTTTTTCAGCAAAATCTTGGTTTACACTCTATAATAATCCAGCCTTAAAGTCTATTATTAATTCTTTTTCTTCAGGTAAATATAATTTTTGGCACATCCGCATTTAGGTTTATAGTCTAAGAAGAGCTAATGACAATTGCCGGGTTACAGCAGACTTTTTGCGATAAAAGGACCAGATAATGGAAAACGTTCGGCTTTTCGACTGTTGTAAAGATGGTCTGTTATTCATAATAACGTTAAAGTGCTGTTGATTTCATAATTGTAATGAGGGCCTAGACGAGTGGGAACTCATTGATAAAATGTTTACATTATATGCATTGATATTGAGTTTTACGCATGATCACACATTTTGAATTCTTATTTTATTTTTCCATTGTGTAACCGTACGCACAGAATTTAAGTCTACTTTTTTACTAAATTTAATTCAATTTTTTACGACTTTAAGCGTCTTATCTGGAGCTCTGCATACATGCATTAGTAGCATATATTGAAATATATCCATAGACTTTCTTTGGTTATTGAAGGTAAATTACTGTACAAAAATTATGGTTAGTCATTAACCAAAAAAAAGTTAAGACTACAAACACGCGGTTAATTTCGGTTCAGTAGCAAATACCTTACAAAGGTGCGCAACTTCTCCTATAACATAAAATTTCCGTTATACGCCGTAAATTTCCGTAGTCCTCCGTAGCATTTCGGAATGACTGTCAATTGACATCATTGTATCATGCATGATAGTATGTTGCTTTGTGCTTGGGTGAAACTCACATCTTACCATCGCGTTAATTTATTAAACGCATTAATTTTTTTTTTTTTTTTTTTTCATTTTTTTTTATTCAATATAATACATGAATACATGAATATATACAACATAGTGATTGTACAAAGCACTTAAGTTCAGACATGTTATACAAGATATGCTAATATGTATTTTTTTTAAAGAGAAAAGAAAAAAATAATAGAAGAATTGTTATGAAAAATGATGAGTTGTATAAAGTCGGAAGAAAACATACTGGACTTATGTGTTTCGTTGTATATTCAAAATGATCTTATAAGATTGAAAAAAAAAACATACCAAAATATTTTAGAAATATAAACTTACATTAGAGTGAAATGTATATAAGTGGACAAACATCATGAGAATTTAATCCGATTCCATTTTTGTTCAAAGTTTTGTAATGTGTCATTACTGAGGGCTATTTCTTTCTCAATCTGGACTTTAAGTTTAAGACGTGGATAAAACAATTAAAATTTGGTACTTGTTTTTTTAACTTCATGTTAAAGATGAACAATTTCATCATTATAAGAATAAAATTCACAATATTATTACAATCTTTTGATTTCAATGAGTAAATTCCGAAACTTACATTTAAGAAAGATAGTTTAACGTTTAGTTGCTGTTGTTCAAGAAAAGATGTTAAATGATTCCAAATAGGCTGGATGTGTTTGCACTCCCAAAACAGGTGTTCTATAGTTTCGATGTTTTCACTGCAGAAGTCACACAGATTTGAGTTAGATAATTTGCATTTAAAGAGGTATTTATTTGTAGCTATAATTCTATGTATGTATTTATATTGAAAATTTCTCAGAGTGCTTTCAATAGTTGCTTTATATGGCATGGTAAATATGTGTTTACAATTAAGTTCATGTACTCCGAAAAGGACTTGCCATTTATTTTGGGTTTTTGAGTTTTCTGTAGGGTTTTTAATTTGCAGTGTGTAAAATATTTTATTTGTTTTGTTTTTTCTTCCAAGTATACTTTCTACGAATGTTGTTTGAGTACATGGTGTATTATTTGTATTGATTTCAGATTTAATATGTATGGGTATGCTTTTGATTAATGTGTAGTACTTCAGAAAATTATTTGAAGGTATTCCGTATATGTAGCATATATCATTAAAAGAGTAGAAATCCTTAATTCTGTAGTCATATAATTGGTCGACATATTTAATGCTTCGTTCAAACCAATCTTTATAGAAAAACGTCTTATTGTTTGAAGTTATGTCTTTATTGTTCCATAGAATAGTTTTACTGCTTGTTTGGGTTTCTAGGTTATGCGTGACATCACTCCATGCTGATAGAACATCAGACAGAAATATGTTTTCGTTTGCAATTTCATGTAAGATAGAATTGCTGATGTTACATTCAAAGAGTAAGGAGTCACCATATTTTTTTAGGATTTTCTGATAGAATAATTTCCACTTACTTGTATTGGCATTATCTAGGTATCTTTTAACCCAGCTGCATTTGATTGCATTCAAGAATGAATCAATGTTCGTTAATTGGATACCTCCATTTTCTACAGATTGAATTAACTGAGTTCGTTTTATTTTATCAGGCTTAACGTCCCATATGAAATTAAATATTGCTGATTTTATATCGTTAATAATATCATTTGGTGGATTTGGGAGGACTGTTAATACATAAATTAATTTAGGAAGTGCAAACGTTTTCAATACTGTGTTTTTTCCGATAAGTGTAAGTTTACGGTGATGCCATGATTTTAAGCAGATTTTAAAATTCTGTAATTTAGGTAGTATGTTTTTAAGAACTGTATCTTTTTCATTATTTGTGAAAGTAATTCCTAACGTTGTGGCTTCATCGGATGTCCAATTAAATTTCATTTCTTTTTTATATTGGACATCATTTTGTTTTAATTTACCTGCTCGTAGCACAGTACATTTACTTTTGTTTAGTTTCAGACCCGATGTCATTCCGTAAAGGGTTAGCGATTCTATTAGGTTATGGAAAGAATCGTAATTGTAAACGCATTAATATTTGATTTCATTATGCACTGCGCCTATTGCACAAGTCTCTCTGCACAAACCAACATACACATATGCAGCATGCAATTAACGAACAAGAATGTTGCATCTGTACACATGCATGATACCATTAAGCAGAATGTAAATAGACATTGGACATCAGGCAAGATGTAAGTGTCATCAAGCATGAAAAGGTGTCTGCATACTAATTGAAAGTACCATCAAGAATCATGACACAGTCACAAAGAAGGATGTAATGTTTACCTAAATACCCTTCCATATTTGTCGGCACTGTGTGTTTGCTTAATTTCACTGAAGAACGTCTACTGGTAAATCTTACAAAAAAAGTGATAAATAAGACTGAGTAGCAATTTTTTCGGCGTTGCTGTTTAACGTCAAATTTGGCCTTTCAACGAACTTCTTAAAAGCCCATTGAATTTTAATGAAGAAGTTTCCCGCTTGTAGGTCCGAATGAATTCAATCAAATTTTGCAATTGGCAATTTGATAGAAATCCCCATAAAACATTGCACATAGCTTTCTGAAATAAACAGGCCACATTGAACGCATTCACGATATCCAACAGCTCTCTTTGCAAAGACCTATCTAGTGTTTCTTGGCCGTGTAAGATCTATAATTAGAACATCGTCACCTAAACATCTACTAATAGAAGAGCATATTTTGGGGAAACAAATTCAATAAGAGTATAAAACGTCCACGATCAATAATGTGTAGTTTGTTAAAGATATCACGGCAGTAAAAACATAGCACTTTAAAGAGACCACAATCTGGTACATTTGGTCAATTGTTGCGTCCGTGGCGGACAATACATTTTTAAAAAGAAAGCGTACAAAAAAGCAAACACAAAGTTCTTCGTAAGCTTGTTTTAATCTTAAAAACACATAATCGACAGTCATTCCAGTCAAATACAATACTAACAGTCAGCACTCTAGAGATCAAAATTGCGAATATAAATATTTAATTCAGGGATATCAAGTGTATCAAGTTCGAATTCCGGAAAAAATAGCCGGTAGTCTGGGGCATTAGGTCCCTTACAGGGATAAAAGGTAAATCCCCGCCCGAGCCGTAGCTAACTGATTTATTGTAGTCTTTCTAGTTGCAATTTCTGGTGAGTACAATGCGGAATATTACGGATATTTGCAACATGTCGAAGATTTTCGGAAAGTAGCGAAGAGGTTTTCGTCAGTTAATATTCATGTCCGTGCCGGCCGCTAACTTATCAGAATCAATAAAAAAGAACCAGGAAAAATCGGTACCGAACGCAAATTTCCGGAATTCCGATAAAGCTTCAACATAATTTGTTCTCAAATGATCGCGTACTCGAACGAATCTGTCCCTACGCCTCCAACTCCCTTTAAATCTCATCGGACGTACATTGATCTTAAAATCTATCCTTGACGACTCAAATCATATTTCCTGAATAGTTTGGCCTATTGACGTCCCTGTAATTATAACAATGGTCTTTTGGATTAACACCGCTAAGTTGTTGCAATATAATAACCGTTTAAAATAGTTACCGGTTTTTATTTAATAAAATGATTAAGTCATATTCGAGATTTCAGCGATTGCCAATATTTTGCTTTTGTTTCTCATAAGCATATGGTGCTTGGTATCTGCTATTGACTCCTATGTAGATTGCAAATATTACATAACCCTTACAGCGGCCGAGCGCAGATATCTGCATTTGGCCGCTAAAAAGAAAAATCTTTGCGCATTAATTTAATTCAAATCTCATTATCATAATCAAAATCATCATCATCGTCGTCGTCGTCACTACTACCACCACCACCATCATCATCTTCTTCTTCTTATTCTTCCTCCTCCTCCTCATCATCATCATTAACAACAACAGCAACACCAACTTAACATCATCATCAAACAACAATAAACATCGGTAGCATACAATGTGCTTCATCAACCATACATAATTATATGCGTTAAAACACCATAATAGAACAGCATGAATGAAGCTGTCTATTACTCTTTTATATTTCCTATACCGATATTTTTTTTTCGTTAATTGAAGGACTAGTTGAAATCTTCTATAAAAGCCCTCCCCCCCCCCAAAAATAAAAAAAATTAAAACATAATAATAATAACCCTAGCAAACAACAATAAACTTAGGTTAGTTAGTATACACTGTGCTTTAGCAACCATGCATAATGAATGTTTATGACTTCGGACCGTTGTGATCAAATTTAAAAAAGCAAGATGGTATGTATGCGGCACACAACACATAGATAATTATAGTTTTATACCTTAAACGTAGTTCATCAAAATAAAGATAAGTTATTATCTATGTAATACTTAAATTAGGTTTATAACGTATGCATATTTGTCTAAAACTTGTGAAATGTGATTCGTAAGCCGACGACAACATTATCATTCGGACCCTTCTCCCCACCTAACAATCGAGATGAAACACCTGTGGAGATCCCGATCTTATCAATGAATAAACCGGTTCAATGATGTCAAGTCAAATAAAACATACTATTACTATCCAAATAAATATCTATCAAAAAATGTAAATTGATATACCTACTTAACTAAAACTAAACTTAAACGATTAGCAAGAAAAATATATAAAGAAGAAGCAGGCAAAGTAGACAAATTAATTGTAACATATGTTTTCTCAGTCTCCCACTGTTGAACAATATAAATAGTATTTATCGCCACCCCAAAAGGGATCTTTATCACACGTTTGGCTCAACTAATATATAATTGTGACAGGACAAACTGTCAACAAATACCTTGTTAATGTTTTATACATAACTCCAATCAAAGGTCAACTTCCAAGGAAACTGCGGCATGTTAAAACTGTTGATTATGACACAATGTTGTTTAGTACAAATCAGTACAATAGCGTCTGTTATGTGGCCTATACTAATCCAGTTAAATAAAACTTTAATCGCAGAAAAGTTTAGATTCTTTACACCTTTAAAGGGGCCTTTTCACAGATTTTGGCATTTTTTTTTAACTTATTCATTAAATGCTTTATATTGATAAATGTAAACATTGGATCATAAAAGCTCCAGTAAAAAATCAATAAAAAAAATACAAAAAAGGAAATGTACATTGCCCGGAGCAGGGTTCTAACCAGTGACCCCTGGTGTCCTGGCAGAGTCCTGTAGTATAAACGCTTATGCCTACTGAGCTATTCCGCCGAGTACACATTCTCGACGTATTTTATACCTTATATAAGCAATCTTCGTAGTTTCACAAAATTTAACGACAAAAACAGAACTCTCCAAATTATGCAATCGTTTCGTGTTGCAACGCTTTATAATTTTTAGGTTTTAAAATCGTCAAAAGATGCATATAATGGCTATATTAGAGCATGGTTAATGTTCAGTATTACTGTTTCCTCACAAATATCATAACTAAAACGAAAACTTACGAATCTGAAACAACTTTTTTCAATTTTGTCAATTTACCAAAGCGTGAAAAGATCCCTTTAAGAAAATATATATAACAGTTCTTTCCTGTTTTAACAAAATGATACATTTAAAAATAAATTATGAAGCATCGCTAGCAATATTAGAAAGAGAAGTAGAAGGAGAATTATTATCAATAGTAGCAGTAGCAGCAGCAGCAGCAGTAGCAGCAGCAGCAGTAGCAGTAGCAGAATCAGTAGCAGTAGCAGTAGCAGTAGCAGTAGCACTAGCAGTAGCAGTAGAAGTAGCAGTATCAGTAGCCGTATCAGTAGCAGTAACAGTAGCAGCAGCAACAGCAGCAGAAGCAGCAGCAGCAGCAGTAGCAGTAGCACTATCAGAAGCAACAGCAGCAGCGGCAGTGGCAGCGGCAGTGGCAGTAGCAGTGGCAATAGCAGTGGCAGTAGCAGTGGCAGTAGCAGTGGCAGTAGCAGTGGCAGTAGCAGTAGCACTATCAGTAGCAGCAGCAGCAGCACTGGCAGCGGCAGTGGCAGTGGCAGTGGCAGCGGCAGCGGCAGTGGCAGTGGCAGCGGCAGTGGCAGCGGCAGTGGCAGTGGCAGTGGCAGCGGCAGCGGCAGCAGTAGCAGTAGCAGTAAGAGTAGCCGAAGCAGTAGCAGTAGCGGCTTTTTGCTTTTTTTGTTTTAGAAGTGTTTGTCGTATAAGAAGAACGCAAGGAAGACAAATTAATTGTAACATGTGTTATCTTAGTCTCCGTTGTAGTAGTATTTGTTGTATCTACACAGCCATTTTTCAGTCACCTGAGAGACATGTTTTTATAAGAGATTTAATTGTGGACCAATACATCGTGTATTAATATCAGTGTACCCACTGGGACACCACATGGGGCGAGGATTAACAGATAAACTAGGCCTTCAACTAATTATGCGCCTAGAGGCAAACAATACTATAACTTACTGATAATTTTAGGATTGGGATGTGTTTGTATCTTATTTGAAATTAGCTAGCTTAATTCAAAAACTAATTATAGCCTCAATATTATCACAAGAACATCATCACATATTCATTGTGCAATATATAATCATATCACCATCACAATATGCCAGAGCGTTAGTATTTATTGTGCATACATATCCTACAGCAACATTTACAAAACTTATTACAAACCAACCGCTCAAGCTTTAATTAAGATTGATTTCAATTTATATTATGACATACATTAAAGATCACTGTCAATTAATTAAAAAATAGCTTGATGCTTCGTACTCAGCGATTTAAATAAAAGAAACGTTGCGTACACAATAATTTGGGTTAATAAAAAAAGTCTGCAATTAAAATAATCAAATTTAAATAATACTAGATTTAGTTTCAAATTGTCGCTCAAAAAATGTATCAGTTATATCAGTTACTAGGGAATCGATTTGTTTAATCTCCGCAATCCAATAATAATTATGGTGTTTGTATGACAAATTAATAGCTATTCGTCATTGAATGTATGAAACTCATAAAAATATTGAAACAATAACCACAACAACAACAACATATGTGATTATGCATATATCTTCTTCAGATACTGTGTGTCATACTTTCAAAATTATCCTCATAAGATTCATAATAATAAAATAAACACTATTGCAATCTTAGTAAAAACCAACTTAGCCGTTATGCTAATGATTTTATGTTCAGTATGCGTGTACATTTCAATATTATATAACAACAAGTGTTCACAAATACCTTTGTTTAATAAATATTAAAAACATGAGAACCAATGAAGGTATTTAATTTTAATAGACTAGTTTTACCGTGTGTGTACATTCATATAAAATCTTTTGAAAATCACACTTGAGATAATGTCTTTAGGTTTTGCTATTTCTAATCGATTTAAACACCATAAAACCACCGTATTTTCTCTTACATTCTAAATTTTCTTACATTTCCTTTTTAAGCCAAAATATTTATGTTTTCATGATTCTAAATTTTCGGACATACGGATTTTCGTACAGTCAGTTAAACAGCGCTATTTTATCAGATTTTGACCCTGTTTTTGCTTATCTGATGACCCTTCGGTCATGCATTTTTACAACCGGATTAAAGTAATAAAACAGAATCATGCCTAAGGGCAATCGACCATTACATTTGCGTACTTGGGTAAATTACCTTGTAAACCTCTAATAAGCAATGGTTCCTTCCAACAGCGTTTGAAATGATATCGTATTAAGAAAGCCAAACGTTTATTGTTTTTACTTTTTATATATTATTTCAGTTGATTGCAA
>NC_068360.1:13538941-13566441 GCF_020536995.1 Dreissena polymorpha
TGTTTAAACTTTAAACACCTTTACTGCATCTGTACACACCAACTGCATGCCCATATTTGGAAATTTGAATGAATTATGGAACTTTTATATACCCCAGGGGTGAAAATAAACTGGACAAAAGCCAAGCGTGAGGGTGGTTTTGAAAAAATCGGTTTATTTTTTTTTAAGCATGGAAAGCTACCTACAAATTTGCATGTAGTTTAGTGAAATGATGCTGATTAGGAAAATAATTAATTAAATTATATTTGGATATGTGCCCATTAGAGGTGCGCAAGCTTAAAAAGGTAGAATTACCGAAATTCCCGTTCTTACACGTTGTAGCATGGATCGGGTATTGAAAACGATACACGTGTGTATTAGCACCCTACTGTAGTCCCGGCGGGGTTATCAACTGCACCAATACACCGGTAAGCAACCAGGGGAATATCATATGAAAAAAGAACTATCATGCATGTTTGATTTGTTAAAGTGTGTCACAAAATTTCCCTAACTGCCGATGTCGGCTATAATTTCGGTATAAACATGCAAAGAAATTAACATATATATAATGTTAATGCCGATATGTTATTGGACATTTTGTATGTCAAATGTTCATTATTTGTATTAAAATTAAGACGATTGTATTGAACACGATACACGTGTGTATTAGCACCCTACTGTAGTCCCGGCGGGGTTATCAACTGCACCAATACACCGGTAAGCAACCAGGGGAATATCATATGAAAAAAGAACTATCATGCATGTTTGATGTGTTAAAGTGTGTCACTAAATTTCCCTAACTGCCGATGTCGGCTATAATTTCGGTATAAACATGCACAGAAATTAACATATATATAATGTTATTGCCGGTATGTTATTGGACATTTTGTATGTCAAATGTTTATTATTTGTATTAAAATTAAGACGATGCTTATTTGCCAGAAAGCGTTTATTTCAAATTCAAAACAAGCAATAATCATACATAATACCAAAATATAAAACTAACAAAATGACAACACTCTCGCTTAACGCAACGTTCAGAAGCACGCGCACTTAACAAAATTATTGCAACTAATGCAAGCTGTAATTAATATGTGACTACTTGCTATACAACCAGTATCATGCGAAAATTGATCTTATTTAATTGTGGTTCCCTCTTTGAATTTATGTTGCCTGTCGACTTTTAGAATAATGTGTCAGTAAGAAATGTATTGCTTGCTCTACAACCAGCATCATGCGAAATGGATCTTATTTAATTGTAAATCCCTGTTTGAACTTAAGTTGTCAGTCGACTTTTAGAATAATGTGTCAGTAATAAATGTTTTTCTTCAGTTTCACATGTTTGTTTAAGAAAATTTAGTGAAAGATGCAAATGTGTCTTATTTATTTTTTTCTGTGTCTGCAATGTATCTTATTTATATGTGACTGCGTGCTTATTTTTTTTCAAGAAATGAAAGATGCAAATGTGTCTTATTTTAATTTTATCCATGTCTTAAATGTGGCTTATTTATATAAGATAAAATGATATACTGCCAGTGTCATGCAAAAAAGGATCTAATTTCTTAATATCCACATTCACGCTTTGTTCTTTATTAGCACCGTCTTTAATTAGGCTATCTATTTAAAGTACAGATTACTGTGAACTTAATAATTGTGCAACGGTGATGTTGATCCATTATCGTTGTTAATTTGAAATGTAGACAACAAGTTAGCAATTAATGAAATCAGTTATTTTGGAAGTAAATCTAATTTTTTCTGTACAGTAGCCAGGTGGATGTGTATTGAGCGGATAAGATAGGGATCACCACAACAAGTTTCTAATACACAGTATAGACTTCCCCTATTATTATTAATTACCTGATTGGAATAAATAAAGTGTTAAAGATCATTTCATGTGAAAAGCAGGATTTCTGACATAATTTCAATCGTTTTGCTTTTATACACAATTTCATGGAACAATGAATATATTGGCGCGATGGAACACAATTTATAATTCAAGCTGACAGTATAGTATCATTTTTCAATTATGTGTAATTTAATTCGCATCTCTCCCTTAACTCGTTCAATGACACGTGAACTTATATCAATTATAAAACATCACGTGCATCATTAAATATTTTTTTTTAATTATGAAAACATATATGTTCTACATGGTTTTGTTTAGTTTTTTTTCTCAACCAGAGAGACATTATAAAACATTGTTATATATAAAGCGCTTTACTTTTCTACATTACATAAAGATATATCGATTTTTTTGTTAAGTGTACGTGCTTGACATATTTATAAAAAGGCAGTTTTTATTTTTGTAATAAAATCGAAAATTGACATTTAATTTGATGCAATCCACATTGTTTAGCGGCCAAGCGCAGTATTCCGCTCTCGGCGGCCGATGGTGTATTGCAATATATACAATGAAAAGCTGGGTTTCTGACATAATTTCAATCGTTTTGTTGACGCGGAAGTGCTTTTTGGTGGCCAAAAATACTATTGTTCCCTCTATTTAAACCTAAATCAGTATTTTTTTACACTTGAAGGTTTGTACAGCGGGGATTTCGGTACCGGCGCGGGTTTATGTGCTTGTTAAGAATTACCGAAATCCCCGCTAAGAGGCAACATATTATCCTGATTTATGCTTTGATTAAACATTGATAACTAAATTGCAAAAGTGTATAGCATATTGTAAATAAGGTAGTACGATATCATTTGTTTCATCAGATTTGTTTGGAAAATACTTTCTGAAGACTTATTATTACTATGTCATGTTATATTTACATATACTTTTGTGTAACCAATGTTTTAAATGTACATTTTACCTTTTTAACATTCGTTTACACATTTTTCACATTAATAAACTATTTAATAATGGAAAAAATATTCTGATAAGAGTGTTTAAATGATTAACACTAATATGATTGTGTACAAATCAACATTAATGCAAAGCCAAAACCCAAACATAATGACATTTAGACCCTTTAAGGCGTAATATGGGGGATTGGCGTAAACATGGGTGATTTCGGCTCTGGGCGTACGAATGTAGCAGTACCGAAATCCCCGCTAATTATTTTCCAAAAGAAGTAACCGAATGGGAGATAATACATGTCACTGGTTGCTAATGAAAAAAAACACTATAATAATTTTGTTGACACTTGAAGGTTTGTACAGCAGGATTTCGGTACAGGCGCGCGTTTAAGTTCTAGTGTAGAATTACCGAAATTCCCACTGAGAGGCAACTTAATGCTGTCAAGAGTGCTTAATAATTAAAATTAATATCATTTTTTTGCATCTTAACATTCATGTGAAGTCAAAAACCATTCATACCGATGACCTATTGACCCTTTAAGGCGTAAATTTGGGGATTTCGGTACTAGGCGGGCGAATGTAGAATTACCGAAATCCCCTTTTCATCATCGCACATTAGTGTAACATAAATTTTAACACAATATATGTAGGGAAACTCATATGATTCGCGTAATGTGAAAATGATTATTATGCTATTATTCGACCACGAAACTTGACGTGACTTAATACCGGACATTATGGAATGGAGCTACGCTTGCCGTATTTGACATAAGACCCATTTTCGCAAATTATCTTATCAATGCTTATATGAATTTGATTGCTATAATCTAATGCGTATTCGACACGGAATTATTGTCAAGGTTTTTCATTTTGTCAATATTTATCATAGCAGGGGACATTGCTGACATCAATATGGATACTGTTTTCATTTTCTGTCGAGAAATGATATGACTTATTATCAAGATTATTTTATAGTACGGTAGCGTTCTCTTCACAAGTGAGATTTATTTGTACTGGTAAATTGCTCTTATACTCACCATTCGGACTCGACGATCGGCTCGAATAAAAATGTTAGTCGCTTAAAAGTACAAATTCATCATATTGAGCACGATTATTATTATTATTATTATTATTATTATTATTATTATTATTATTATTATTATTATTATTATATAGCTTTTAGAAACTTATACCTTAAAAAAAATCCCATTGGAAAAAAAATCCCATGGGAAAAAATCCCATGGGATTTTATTATTATTTTAAAACACGATATAACGCGTTGAAATCGCGAGAAATGCTCATCATTTGTTAAAAGGTAGTGTTTCTGAAGGTTACATGAATAAATCTCTAAAAATCAGAAAAAAATCCCAAAAAAAATGGGATTTTTTTTCTATCAAAGTAAATTGAACGAAAATAAGCACAAATGCTTTAACAATGCTTAAAATCGATAACTAAGCACAAACGAACGTGTTTTATGTTTTTGAAAATCCCATGGGATTTTTTCTCCCATAAAAAAAGCTGGAGAAAAATCCCATGGGAAAAACCAAAATTCCCAAATTCCCATGGGATAATGAAAAATCCCATGGGATATTACAAAAATCCCATGGGAACCCCAACTTTGCAAATAAAGTTCATAGTTAAGAAAACGCATTTAACAAGCAAAAATAACCAATTATTAATCACAAGTTAGACTTTTATCTTATACTTTATCACAAATAAGCAAACCTTCAAGAAAAAGGGTACTTAAGTTTGCGAAATTTCGGTTTCGCAAAGTTTTTCCGGTGGCCGTTATTACTGCATTCGGGATATTTTTCGGAAACTATTTATATGTGATCATTGATTTCGTCGACATTTATGTGTTTGATATTTGAATTATCGTTCAATAACAATTCTTAGATTGAAGTCAAATAAGGTCGCATGTTTGAAAGTTCACTTGAGTCACATCCACATATTACAATCTTATGAATGCTAGAAACAGTAAAACATGATACAATTATCATATGATTAAGTAACAAAATAATGTCGTTTTATTTATATAACATTCAGTATTAAACTTATAAGATTTATTGTGTACAATTTAATTAATCGCATACAACCATACAATTTATAACGATTAACATGTACAGTCTTTACAAATCTGCGGTTTCATGTTTGGTATTATAATGAATCGGTTTTAACAGAAAATATATTATTTTTGTAAAATAAAAAGATTTCAATAGGGCGTATGGTGGAAAGAATACATTAAATTGTATTACAAACTTGAACAAATTATGATGAATTCCATGCGTATAGTTTATTATTTTCTGCAATATTGTAAAAACATGTTTCAAATCATTTATCATGTGCGTGTGCGAAGTAAGGTTTTTCACTTATGATAATTTAATTTCAGATCATAAATTTTGTAAATAAGGTCAACTGTTAAGCTTATCAAAATGTTACTTTCACTAGTTATATATGTTGCATAAGATATACGTGTTCACTATTTTTCCTTTAAATATTCAAGCGACGACTGTGCATATCGTTTCAAATGTAATACACACACATGCAATTTGTATCAATATCGGATATTAATAACTATTTGTCCTTAGCTTTTGACGGATTTGAAAAATGAACAGAACATTATGAACCGTTTGGTATCACTTGTGTTGATGGTGAATTAAATGCTACAACTGGAACTATTTCAGATGTTATTAACTATGTGTACCTAAATATGACGGAGGACGATTTGCAAGATTAAAGAAATAATAACGGTCCGCATTTACCCAAATACAATTGTTATTGATTTTTTACACAAACCCACGGACAAGTATTTATTTCATAATGTTAATCAACCAATCAACTGGTAGCAAACGGAATATTTAAAAAACTATACAATATATAAGTATTCTTTTATATATATCCCCACGGTCTCGGCGTTAAGTACTATTTTCAAGTACATATAAACTGCATTCAAGAATTACATAATTTTAGTATACAGGATTGGAGCAGTTTTTCAGATCACGCCGCAATATACCATTTCTTTGAAATATCATGAATTATTTAAAAAAAGCATTGCAATACAGAAAATCGCACACAAACTAAATTTATTTCGAACTCATAATTAGTACATGTGATTCGTGTGGCATAGCATATACGAATATTGGATGAACTCTAACAAGAACACGGCTTTGGATGAAGAATGTGTGTGCATGTGACACGGGTTTGAAGTAAAACCTTCTCAAGCACAATAAAAACCCCTTAAATCAACAAACAATGTCTTGATGCAAAACGAGAATTCAAAAAGACACGAAATATCATTAATCAATTAAGTCTTTTCGGGACTAAGAACTATTTATAACAAAATAAAAAAACTGCAAAAACTAAAGATAAATTTAACGAAGATACCGATATCGCAAAATCTCAAGCTAGAAAATATTGGACATCCTTCAAAATGCAACAACTAATAAAATAAAATAAAAATGAGTAACTTGCAAACTACAAATGAGCTCACACATAATGAAAATGCTAACAGAAAAGCAACAACGTTCTTCCTTTAAACTCCAAAATACTATTTAAAGTAACGGAAAACGAAATACAAAAGGCAGTTTTTACACAAAATAATAATAAATCATGTGGACCTGATGAAATAACAACATAACGTATTCGCCCTATCACCGTGTTTTAATGTGGGTAATTAAAAATGGCTTTGTTATGATGATTTATAACTCATTTGAACTTTTTCTAAAACACGTATACCTCAACTTTTCTGCTCACCGTCGAAATTTTATACTTCTGACAAGAGCACCATAACGGTGATTTTTACATGTACACGTGTTAGCAAGTATGCACCGCTCAACACTGACATTACAGAAATATGAACACCGCTCAACAATGTCCGTAAAAGCACCGCATCTTTATGATTTTTTTGGCACCGCTTTATTCTGATATTTTTTCTTTCAGAAGGAAGAGATGTTCAAATTTATGTTTGAACAAACCAAAAAACAAGAAAAGGAGACTTTTTCCTCCTGGTGCCGAATATCACAATTTACTTTGAAAATATTTGGTTTTCATTTTTTTTAAATACTTGACGGAAATAACTATATATGATTCGAACCCTTTACATCTCGTTAAAACGGACCGCGCTGTAATGTCTTATCTATGGAGACATGCACTCACAAGCTTCTATAGACAGTCTCGAAAAAGTTTTTTTAAATAAGTGTTACCCTTTTGTTTCTGATATAAGGAGTCGAGAGCATCTTTGGTACCGGTAAATATCTTTGGTTTTGGCCACAAACATCAAATTCATATTTCAGTACGTTTATCTAATGCAACATCACTTTGTACACTCTATACGTAACTAAATTTATTATTTCCTTCGGTTAGTTTTACACCAACATTTGCTTATACCATCCATAATCGTAGCTGGACATCTTTTTTTTTTACTGATTATGAATCTGAAATCAATAAATAATAATTATCAATAATGATTGTATTTTACCACAACAATACAGATAAATTGAAACATGAGACTTAAACATGTACCCATCACGTACTGGAAAGCAAGACAATCGATCCCGGTGAACCTTTTTGGTGCAAGCATGCTATCATTTTCAAGATCAATTCTGGGACATGAAACTTTTATAAATGGAAGATTATCGTAAATAAATTCAGCACACGTTCTAGCTTTTTATTTAAAACCATGTGCAGAAGTTAGCGGTGCCACGAATTTCAGTGACACGGAATATAAATACGGTGTTTATAATCAGTGTTGCGCGGTGCATCGATATTTATGTAAGTGATGCATGTTTTCACCAAAAACAATAGGCATTTAACAGATATTTAAAAAAACAGGTTCGTATGGCATGTTCTTTTTTACATATATACAATGATTTAAGTCTGCCACATCAGGTCTGACACATCGACAATCATCTGATTATTACATTTTTCTCACAAGTACGAATGGTGTCGAGCGCGACACGACTTTTTGTTAACACTATTTCAAAGTCATGCTTAATATTTTACGACTGGTAAATAATTAAATAGACGACATATTGGTTCAGAAATTCGATGGAGTGATTCGCAAGTGGCAAACATTTTGCAGTGTCTTATAATAAAACATTTTGTCACCCACTTACCTGATATTGCTTCGTTCGCCATGTTTCTTTTCGTAAGAAGAATACGGTGCTCTTGTCAGAAGTATAAATTTTTGACGGGGAGCGGAATAGTTGTAGTAATCGCCCTATCATCGTGTTATACGTGAACATCCTTCATCATGTACATGTGCTGGAATTTACCAAAAGCTACGCCATCATTGTTTGTTTAAGAACGCTATGTACAACGCTTTCATCAGCAAAGTCTGCTAATTTCCAAATATTATGCAACCGTCAAATGATATCCTGAATGGAATCTATTTGTAAGTAAATATTTTATTATTTCTTTACATTTTTATAAAATTGATATTATTCAAATGACAAAACATTACTATGAAAGCAATAAGAAAAGAACGATTTTAAGTAAACAGGTGCTCCAAATGCGAAACCAATTTACGCCCATCAACTTTAAACCTTCCATGTTTTACGCACACATACGGTCATATTTTAGAGAATACAATTTTATGTGTTGTTTAATGCAGTTGTAGTGAAGAATTTGTGCATATAAAATGTGTTTTTTCGTTATTTTCAATCGGTACGAAATGGGTACGAAAATTCGGTTTTGTTCCGAACTGGTTCGTACCAAAAGTTCAAAAATCGCAAAATCAACAGTTTTTATAGCGATTTCAAGCCATGAATGCCCAAATAAAATAGTCAAGTTCATGGGGGTTATTATCGGATAAACGGCTCCTTTATGAGATTGAACTATCAATTATGTTATCCTGGGATAAACTGTCACGAAGATCGATAATTATAACGACGCTATTTCTTTAATCAATACATGTACCATGACAAAAACACATGTTTACTATCTTGTTCCAACAGGCATTTGTGAGCATTTATGTTTAACAGTTCTATAATTATAATGTTCTGGGAACGATATATTTTAGTTAAGATACCAACTATTTCTGAAATCAAAAGTAGGTCTTTCCCTCGATGTACTATATTTCGGATATGTTAAAATTCGGACATACAAAGATAGTGATATTTATGTGTTGATTTGTTGTATATAGTTTGTAAAAATATGTTTTGTGTTATTTCAGACAACAAGAATGGATGGTGGCTATTTTCCTGGGCCTTTCTGTCAAGAAATAGATGTGAAAATATGCATTTAATTGACCCTGGAAATCGACCACCACAGCTAACAGAAAACCTTTTAACAATAGGTGTTGTTTTAGAATTTGTAAAATTTGATAATAAACAGAAGTTGATGTATATCATGTCCAAATAACCAAATGTAACTGTTAAACAATTGAATTGAGATGCTTTATTTTCTGATGTTGGATTTATTTTTCCTTTCAGATGATGTATATTTGTGTGATACTAGGTTTTAATAAATAATTCTATCTATCTATATATACTGTCTAACTCCCCTTGCGGGTATTATTGACAGGTACTTATTGTTATTTATGTATTAACGTACTTCTCAAAGTAATAAAAATATAGTCAATGGCCGCCATTATTCATTAATGTCGTAAGGTTCCTTAAATGATTGTCCTTATTTATAAAGTTGGAATTACCGGCGGCTTTCACACCGCGATAAAGTGGCGACAACTTTTTTTGGGCCAGTGAAACCCCTGAAAAAGCGTTTTATTATGCTATTTGTATTTGTCTGCGGTATTGATTTTAACTGGACAATGAACTATTAAATGGTTCTTTTAAACCTCAATAGCTTATTAATTGTGTTGTTTGTTGAGATAAAGTATTTTTAATGAAAAATATGGATTCCTTGTGAAATAAAAAAACATACAGATGGAAAGTTTCAACCAAATGAGACAATTCAAACAAAACAATAAATTCAAATGATAGCAAAATGAAAAAAAGTTATTTTGTCCCACGCACGAAGTCCGCAAAACGGACAGGTACTATGACCACAATGCTCAGCAAAAAAATCACCAAAACGTTTATTATGGACAAATGAAAAAATTGCATACCTTTTGAACCAGTTAACATATTTTTAAAATTCAAACTAATTTAAAAACTGCACATCAAGACCTACAGTCTGATTATTGTCATTTTGCACATCAACATGTTTGAAAACAATCACTGTGAATGCTTAGTAAAAAGAACTTCATACCATAACATTTTAAAAAGGAGTGCATATTTGGTCACCCATCTTTTTTTCCGTCCTCCTACCCGACACTTTTAGAAAAACAATCCGAAAATCATTTAATAAAAAAATTCTAGCCTTATTTACATAATGAAGTAATAGATCTATTGATCATTTCCTCCCGTTGATCTGATAAGGAATCGGCCGTAATTAAGGTAACCGTTGCCATGCCTCAGTTGCTGTGCTGCGCGCGTGTATGTGCGTATTTTAGAGTTCACAAATCCCGATGCGTCTTCGCGAATGTATTTTTTGCTGACCTGCCCCTGCGACCTTTAAGGAAAGATGTGTTACGCAATGTAAACGTAACATGCAGTGGACTTTCATTATGTAAAGTGTACTCTTCCACACCGCTTACACTTTCTCGGAGTTCGGATAAACCCAGGCACTATTACACTATCACTAGGTATAATTAAACCAATTCAATTGAAACAGAACTGGAAAATAAATATTCATCAATCTGGTAGACTTTGCACCTATTGCACATGTATAAAACGCATTTAACGCTAATCATACTTAGAAATAATAGAACAAAGACAATATAAAAATAGCGCGAAGTAGTAGATTCCGACTATTTTAATACAAATTAAAAATTGAATAAGGGTGTTAATGTAAAATAAAAGGAGAAGACAGAAAATGCTTAATACGTTTTTAACCTTTAATAGAAATAATACCGTTTATAGCCAACGATACCAACATTTAAGATCCTGGTGTCAAAAAATCATAAACGTCGATTTTACTTGTCTAAAACTCGCGAACTTATTTTCATTGACTTAGTATTATTGCCCACGTGTTCAATATATAATAAAATTATTGCTATAAAATGTATTATGTTTATGTGTAAACTTTTGTCTGCTTGAACTGTACTTGTTTTTGCGTTTGTATTTATTTGTTTTATCTTTATCCTAAAATAAATACCATAAATAAATCGTATATAAACTCAAATAATATTGCCGATGGTACAAACATAAAGTATTCGTTATTTTGTTATATTATTCTTCAGTTCAATGGGAACATTACCAATTTATCTATGACAAATTCAATGTTTTATTTAAGTCTCATCCATTAAATGTACATACTAATTACAAAGCATTAAAACATACATAAAAACATGAAAATGGCCATTCTATGTAAGAATTATAGCAGACTATGAGGAGTTAAATATTGCACATTTTTTACTTACTTGTTCTCTATATACAAATTTAAATTAAAAGTTAGGTTACCATTGCTAATCCATAATTAAAAACTGCCATAAGATATACATGTAATGAAGTAAAATGCTGACACTGCGAAAAGAGACACTAACGCGCAAAATATAAAATGGTTTAAGAAATCGATTATCACCGCTGACCAGGTTGGAAATGAACTGATTAGCAATTGTTACCCACGCTTAGATAAAAACTAACAGACCCTGTAAACTACGACTATAGTGACATAACTTACATTTTAAAACCATATCAGTTAAAAGTTATAACTAAGAAAAAAAACCTGAACGGTGACTCCAGACTGATAGAGACATTTAGCAGAACAGACATCCAGCACATACTTCTTCCGAAGAAATAAGCAACCCTATCCAGTTTCCCATTACAGTCTGTTGGACTTTATACAGGATTTGGTCTCCTCAGTCTGGGTGCACACCATTTAAGGGAGTTATTTTTGCACTACCTAGCATATTACAACTGTGGGTATACTAATGAAAAGGATAAAATACTCCAAAGTAGGTCTCATTAAATTTTAAACATATTTTAAGTAGATGTTTTGTTTTTCCTTTCATGAAGAATAGAATAGCAGATTTTGGCTGATAAATTCATAACATTCTCTGTAGTAAATATATATTTCAATTTTTCACAATCTGACATGGAATGATTATCAGGATTTACACCTAAATTATCCATTAGCATTTGCCTTGCATCAACAAACAACGGACAGTGAAAGAGTACATGTAATTCATCCTCGATCTTATCTATTAAATGGAAACAAGTTTTATTGCATAGCTCTATATTTTCATACCGACCGGTCTCTTACCTAAGCGCCGCCTAAACTTAGTTAAAGCACTTCTATAATTGAATGGTATTTTACCGCTAATATATGTTTCAGTACCAAAAATCGACTTTAAATAGTTTCCTCAAATAAGTCCTCAATTTATTACGTCCTATGTCCCTTTGTCCAGATTCTCTATTAACTAAATATCTCCATTTAACAATTTCCTTTTCTAATAACTTAGACTCTATAACATTTATAACATGCTAACTATTACCTAAGATCTACAATATCAGACATATTAAGATCATTTAAACACACCTTTAATCTTGTGTACCCATTTCGAACAGATATTGATTTTGTCCTTTTATATATATTCATGTTAATTTTAGATTCATCCATATTCGTATTTTTAAAATGCTGTTTACAAACAGATCCTAATTGTTTAACTATTGGTGGTGTCCAGCCCATTTCACCCAAAACAGCCGCATTTGGCGTGTATTTACCAACACCAAGATAGTACCGCATAGATCTATTCTGAACTGCGTTGATGCATGAATAGGATTTATCTCCCCATATTGGCGCATTATAATTAATTATGGGCCATACCATGGAATCAAACAGTTGTGTAAAGGTTGAAAACTGGAAGCCACCAAAAGCTTTACAATTATTAATTACTAAACCCAGTGCTCTAGATACAGACATAGCTACACGTTTTGCTATTTCATGGTAGTCTAAGTACTCATTTAAGATAACACCAAGGTATTTATAACAATGTACAATTTCTAAGTTTATACAAGCAATGTTAAACACATGTTTAGAACACTTTCTGGTCTAAAATGAACAATCTTTGATTTATCACAGTTAACTTACATTTTATTTCGTGAACATCGGGCAGATAAAGAATCTAATCACAGTTGGAGGTCATCAACAATTTCTGCGAGCAGAACTACATCATCAGCAAAAAAGGAGAATACATATTTTTTATCATCTATGTCAATACCAACTCCTAAGTTACTCAAAAAGGATATCAAATCATTTATGTAGAGATTGAAAAGCACAGGGGACACAGGGCAGCCCTGCTTTAAGCCGCATTTGACGTCGAACCACTCTGAATCGAACCCATTTACCCTCGCACAACATTTCACATCACTGTATAAGGACTTCCCGGCTTGTAGCAGGCGGTCCTGTAGTCTCTCATGCCTTAATTTCTCAAACAAAAGAGCTCTATCAATCGTGTCATATGCTTTCCGATAGTCAATTAATGCTGTGAAAGTTGATAACTTTTTCAATTTTCTGGTTTCAATTACATTTGTCAAAGCATGGACATGATCAATAGTGCTCTTTTCCTTAATAAAACCATTTTTGTTCATCATTTATAACATTTTATATTAAACACCATTGTGTGATACGATTATTTAATACACTACAATATGTTTTAAACATAGTAGGGACGAGTGTTATTCCAAGGTAAGACATAGGATCTCTCGGATCTGCCGTTGACGACTTTAGTATAGGCGATATAATGCCTTTTGACCAAGCACTAGGCACTTTACCAGTAATAAAACATCTATTATATAAACTATGTAACATAACTAGAGCTCCATCATTCTTTAACAACTCACTAGGTATTTGATCATAACCAGGAGCTTTTCCAGATTTTGCAGCTAAAATACATTTAAGACCCTCTTCAATATTTATCATTCTATCACACAGAGTCTTCATCTATATTGCAAACAGAAGTTGAACAATCAAAAGTATTAAAATTACTATTACTACTATCGGTTGTGTCCTCTGCGTTAAGAAGCATTCTGAAGTCAGAACCCCATTTGTTAAGCACAGCATTGGGGTCATTTCAGAAGGAGCCGTCGGCCAAGTTTACCTCAAAGGGAATTTTCTTCAATCGTTCATTTCCTATCCCTATGTTCCCATTAGTTTTCCAAAATGAACCTGACGAAGCATTTACTGTTGATTCCAAATCAAGCTGGGCCTGATAGACAAAATGCCTCTTAGCCCGTTGCACACCACTATCAACAAGTTTTCTATTCTGAGCATAGATATGTTTATAATGTGGTTTTTAATTTGGTTTACATTTTAACCATTGTTTTTCTGCTTAACACATATTTGTCCATAACATTGTTAAGTGATCAGTCCACCAAGGCTTTTTTGACCTTTATTTCTTCTTTGTGGTACCAGAGGAAGACAAAGTAAGAACCTTATGATGTAACTTTTCATACATATCACCATGAACACTATTTATTTAACCAAATTTATGTGTAAAATCTTATTTCGTACATCAATATAAGACAAAAAGGTTGCATCAGCATTTGTTGTATCAAAATTTGTTTTCTCTATTGAAATGATTTTTTTCTGTTCAATAGCATCATAATTACAATTAACATCAAACAATATATTCCATCTTTGCATTTTTGCCAAGTTGCCCAAAAAAGTGATGCTTTATCCACAAAATCAGACACTAAGTACTTCAAACTGCCCAAAACTTGTATTTAGTGACTCATACGGAACAAGGCAATAATCCACAACCGATGCACCCTGTGGACCAATAAATGTGAAGTCATTACTTAAGGAGCTTCTACCATTGAAAATCGCAAATATGACATTGATAAAAAATTCAGTCAACAAAACTCCATATTGATTCTGAGTGAATTCAACGACATGCCTCTCTGGTAATTGATCGACACCCGCGATGCAATCCTGGAGATCTGCTCGTCCACTGTTGAAATCATCACACAGGTACGTGATTGGCTCAGCATCATGGTATTTACATATTTGTAGCAGTAAATTTTCAAAATATAATGTTGCATCTATTTGTCTTGTAGAATTCTGTGGGGGTAAATAACAAACACATACTTTTATGTTACAATACAGATTATTTTTAAATTTCAACAATACCCACAAAATACCCTCATGTTCAGTATCTAAAATTTCATAACTTAAATCAGATACAAGATAATTTTTTATTAAAAGAGCCACACCACCTGATCCAGTCTTTGCCTTTCTATGCGCATTTTTCCTATTATGACATATACATGTGAATCCATCAATGTTTAATGATTCATTATCTTTAGAATGTGCCTCGGACAATCCTCATAAATCAAAATATCAATATCTTATACAATTTCCTCTTAAAATAAAGTTATCAGATTGAGAATCAGAACTAAAGTTTTAGACGTTTCAAAACCCGCATACAGCCTAGATTTTTCTCTTGCTTCCACCATAATCATTATTTCGAGCGTTCCAATCACGTCTATTTTCCACGTTTGCACTTCTATCTGATGCTGCACTTTGTGCATTTGAATACCCACCCCGCCAGTCTGTATAATCACCCCGCCAGTCTGTATAATCACTCCGCCAGTCTGTATAATCACCCCGCCTGTCTGTATAATCACCCCGTCTGTCTGTGTAATCACCCCTCCTGATATGGTACGATCACGAGTTTGCCCTAGTTTAAAATTATGATTGAATGGGTATGAATACAGGTATGAATCCCCATTATTACATTAATTTACCCGGGAGTAACGTTCAATATAGATCAAAGCACTCAGATTTTAACCTTGTCGTGTATTGATCACAAAAACAGTCCCACATTCAGAGTAAACATGCCGATATGTTTTTTTTCACCGATATATCTTTATCTAAAAAGATCATCTGGTGCAGTTTCGGGAATTTATTGGTGTTAACAAGTGCGTCTACGGATATTTCGTCCAATCGGGCTATTTAAAATGAAAATACTAATGTAAATACAGAGAGTACTGAAAGAATTGTTCATTGAAAACTATTTTAAGCGACAAAGAAAATGTCATTATGGGTTAATTTTGACTTTGTAGAATGTGAAAACATGTCAAAATGATTCCTTTTTTAACGAGACATATTAAAACGTTTCTGGAATAATACAGTTTGAGAATCTGTAAGAAATATAGTTTTGTATCATAGTCTGTTTTCGAATAACTCACAATCAGGAGTATAGATGCGTTTGAATTAAAGTGATATTATGGGCATTTGTCACTGTTGAATTGAGCTGAAAAGAATTTACAGGTCAAAAGAGTTAGTTAAAATATGATTGCTGACCAATTATCTGCAACTCATCTTGCTACCAGTTGTTTATTAAAAATATATTGTATATACGAGATTTAACATGACTTACCCAGTCCTCTAAGCCAAAATGATCCGTAAAACAAAATTGTGTCTTTGTGTCGTATGAACGAATCTGCACTAAAACTAAATTTAGGTTTACATCGTACATGCATGGTCAGTTGTCAAACGAACGTACGGTTGATATTCAAATGCATTATTTTTTCTTTCCGGGATATTGTTTGAGTATGTTGATGCTGCATTAACAAATATGAGTGTATATGAAGTGAAAACACCAAAAATAAACAACGGTTGCGATAGAAACCTATAAACTGTTAGATGCCCATAATATCACTTTAAATCACGAATGCGACAGAAATGTTATACATAACAACAATAGTTGTCTTTACTCCTAACATCTTCCTACGGCATAAATTCCTCTATGCATACCTATCACGCCGTATGAACAAAAAATGACGCCACATTCAAATCATTTTATACAGTCATTTTAGTCGATCAAAGTGAATGATACATTCCAACACTAAAGTGACCAACAAAACACATAAATGACCTTTTCGTTTTAAAGGGGCCGTCCAACAGATTTTAGCATGTATTAAAGCTTGTCATTAACTGCTTTAAATGCTATATATTGATACATTTAAACATTTAAACTAAAAATCTCTAGTACAAAATAATACAATTTAAAATAAGAAGAAAAAAACGTTAACATCCACAGGGCTCGAACCACTGACCCCTAGAGTCACGGAAGCTTGGAGTAAAATGTCTCCCGACTTTACCACACGACCATCCACGCTCACGTTAAATGCGGAAGTATTTTTTTAGCTTTATAAGCAATCCTCGTAGCTTCCCAAAATATCGATTCGCGTCGAACGACGCTTTAATCTGATGGACAGTCCCTTTAAGTAAATGTAGAAAGAAATGTATCACCATATATTTTGCTAATGTTACATATCTTTGCAAATATAGTATGATAAATCCAACAAAAACACATATTTTTCTTTCCTTTTTTATCAACGTTTCGGCTTACGCCTTCATCAGGATAATACAAATAATAACAGAAAGCGGATGTTACGTCATTGACTTAACGTACATTAAAATGCGGTAAAACGTACGTCAATAAAATGAACGTTAATTAAATTAAGCTTAACATTCGGATTCAAGAATACACAATTTCCTATAAAATAATATATAAAAATACTAATAGGAAAAAACAAAAGTAAGCTTAATTAAATTGAAAAGCTAGTCTTTTATGTTAAAAAGAACTTTGTTATTCATACCATTAGGGTGTAATGTTTTAAGTCTATGTATATAGTAAGTTTCTTTACATAGACGATCTATGTTGTTGTTAACAACATCAATTGGCATAAAGAAAAAGTCATTTGCGCTGTGGTGATCTTCATTAAAATGTGATGCGACCAAAGTTGAAAATTCAGGGTTAGAAAAGTTTCTTATGTTTTTTTTTTATATCTTTGCAAAGAAACGACGCGTGTGAAACTATTTTGGTTTAGCGCATTTATGAACGTTAATTTAGGTTGTAATGTCAACACAGGTTCAATATCCCGGAATTTTTCAGAGCTGTGAGACACAACATAAGCTTCTTAAGAAAAAATATTTCTAAATAACCCACACTTATTAACAAACGGCCTGTAATTATATCGGGAAACACATACTTGGGAAAATGCATCGTCAAATGATCGGATATAGGGCGGGTCGATCATGTTATCAGTTCTGCGTCACAGCATAGGCCCTCGAGCTTTAAAGTGGGTATGTAATATTTTGTCAAATATTTATCAATTTATATAAAACGTAAAAAAAACTTATTATACCTATATTTCAATATAAATTAAAATAAAAGTTAAGATGGACATGTGTCGAAAAATGCGAAATAAGCCAGATATTTAACTCTGAAATCGAAAATGTCTGTACAGTCGATTTCGCCAGTATGTATATCATGCATGTACAATGTGAATCTAAATTTAGTTTTACGGATCATTTTAATTTCCTGCAACGATATCTATTCATACGACACACGAACACTTACTCCGATCCTAATAAAAAGACGAACGCTTCGGTTATTGTAGTAAAATATGTACGAAATATCTTCGTCACAATCGACTCGGGGCGCTAATTTGTCTTTGCTGCATTTTATGAAATTCGTCTTCAATGTAGATTTTTTCTTGTCTATTTTGTGTTATTGTAACATATTTTTATCAATATATTACAATTTAACACGTACCAAAATCGTTCATACCCACTTTAAGTTCTTTAATCGATATTTTTACGTCAGACTGATAGAAACTGCCGATCCTGCTTACTGTTGATTAATCTCTTTATATACATACACATTTTATACGCTAACTTTCGTTCACAACAAACGTATTATTCTAAAAAGATTCCACCAAAATTTTGTGAAATTATCGTGGCGAGCTTACGATATTGATTAGCGAAATGAATATTAGTTTTTGTTGCTATACGACGTCAACGAGGGATCTTTTAAAGATACGAAGACAATCGTGAAACAAAAATTATCTCCGGAATAGTTCGTAAAATGCAATAAATCGTCTTCTGAACCAGAAAACAAGGAAAAAGTACACCTGTTACAGAAAACAATCTCTCGATCGATAGCATGTTTTCGTACGCTGAACGGAGCATATTGAAGTAAAAGTTCAATTTCACAAATCGAACCTTTTAAAAGCGTCGTTTGATGTGATAATTCTGAACATGTATTTTTTGATTTACTCAATTTGAAATCTGAAAATATTTCAAAATACAGGAAATGTCTGCCTATTTACGCAGAGACAAGTACAATCTTAATTCTTAAATATTAAGCTTAAATGGCGTAATGTTGTCAAGTACCAGGTATGATATTGGTTGGTTTATGGGCAAGAAGAATCATTTTTTCCTATCTGTTTGCTTGTATGAAAGTTTAAACTTCCTCATTAACATAAATATTGTATCACCACTTGTTCGCCGTTTTATCCCATTGTTAGGCGTTTATATATTTTCGGTGATCGTACGTTTCCATTCACTTCCATTATCTGCTGCTCTAGGCATTTATCCCGCATTGTTTATGACTTTCAAAATGATGAGAGCGATTAAATATTAAACGTTTCTTAATCGCCGTTTTGGTATTCGCCGCATGATTGACATTCAGTACGTGTTTCCAGATATTTGGCGGTTCCAAAGCTAAGAAACGTTGAGGTAGGGATGAGAACACTATTGCGCAAATTTTCAAATGCTCAATTTATTGTTTTATCAATATGTGTCGCTCTGCAAAGATAATCGTTTTATTTTTTTAAAAGCAAACAGAGAAATATTTGTCTGGGGTAAAAGCACAATGTTTATTTACTGATATACGACACTGATATCCGACACGCTAGCCCATAACATTAAAGGCTTATTAAAATGTAACCATATATCAGACGTAACTATATATCAAAGGCTTTCTCTACAATTAACATGCGCACCTTTACTTTATTATGACATTATAATCAAAAGGTCGCAGACAATGATCTGACACGTCTTTACAATTTACTTCATTGAAACGCAAACTATACGTAGGAGTCCGAAGAAACCTTATAAGCAGATAACTAATGCTATTTAAGAAATAATTGTCATTATCTTGTTGTTTTTCGGTAAATAAACAATATACGAACGTTTAATGTACATGAATAAAGAAACGAGGATTAGGGCGAATATGATGAAACCATACTTGAGCTTCGCTCTCGAAAAAAAGAGGCTAATTAATGGATGTGCGTTAAGTGTGGTCACAGGCCGCACCGGCTAATTAAGGGCTAAGGCCCTTTCCGCATAAACTGGATTTTATTCGAGACTGCGCATTCTAATATGGGACCACATTTTACGCACATGCATAAAGCCCAGTTTGTAATTGGCCGATACACTTTACATTTTCATTATTTGACTCATTTTTAACTATTGAAGTTACATCTATATTTAACAATGATGTACCCATACCACAGACATGTGTTTTTGCTCTCGATTCTTGTTTGTTTATATAGAGATCAGCACCAATTTGTTTCATTATATTCACTATTATTGCCTTGACATCGAACGTCTGAATTAGTCTACATGAAACGATAATATATATACCTTTGTTTGTCAGTTTTGTTAATGTGAAAACTTGTTTCTTTTGCATGTGCAACTACCACCTGCCATGCTTGCGAAAATTTGTTTAAAGTGATTTGTAGAACAAAACCCAACTTGCTCCTGAGCAGTGTTTGAGCTTCCGGTTACATTAGGACGCATAGCTTGCATACCGTCACTGCAATCTGTTTTATTGCGATATATTTTTTGCAACGTTACCGACACACGCACCAAAGCAATGTGCGTGTACATGTACATATTTATGTATTCAAATTTTCAACCGATTTATGTAGACTATAGTAGCTTTATACAAAACAGGATTGCAAACTGTGGGTATAACATGAACACAAAAACAGTTGAACAAATATCGAATTGCTTAAAGATAAAGTTTAACTTACCCCTCACCAAGCATTAAGTGAAAACACAGTTATAATTAAATCAACCAGGGCTATTGAAGTATGAAATGCTTAACGTACGCGTTTTAAGACACCAATCATATGAATCTATAACGTCAAAAGCTTCGTTGTGTTGTGGTTAAGAGAGCTGAACATACCATACAATTTTCAAAATATTAATGAATGAGTATGAATGCAGGTACCAGGCCTTATAAATTGCATTAAGTTATCCGGGAGTAACGTTCAATAGAAATCGAAGCTCATAAGTGTTCATTGATTACATAAACAGTCTCACATTCAGATCAAAACATGCCTATATGTTTTGGTTTCACAAATGAATTCTGTATCTGAAAGGAACCAAATATAATATTGTGCAGTTTCAACGAATTGCTAAATAGATTAAAGATGATGAATTTTGTAAAATAATGTACTTATTTGCTTTTAAACGCATATTTTTCGAAAGGTAAATTCTGATAATGGTTATTGATAGCAAACCTGAAGTCATCTTAAAAAGAATGTTCATTGCCTAATAATGTATCCTGTATGAACATCTGTATGTTTACATCTAGCTAATTATCATCTTGTTGTTGATTAATGCCGAAGTCATCGCATCTCTCGGTATCCGGAGATAATCGTCAAAGCGCGCGATTGAAAATGAAAATTATTTCAAACATAATGGACTGGAAGCTTTTGAAAGCTTTTTTCGCTAAGACATATCAACACATTTCTGAAAAGATAAATTTAAGAAATAGATGTTAAGTCATAGTCTGTGGTTCAATTACTCGCAGTAATGAGTCTAGATACGAATGAATTAAATCACGCAAATGCAATACTTCTCTATACTCCGAGCATCTTTGAACAACGTGGACTCGTTCGCGCATACCGAATTCGTCATCTAAGAACAACAAAACTATATGGCGTCAAATTTCACAAATAAAATGAAGCAAATGTGATCAGATTAATGTCTAAAATCAAAGAGGCATTATGAAGTCATTTAAGTTAACAACTTAGTGAACATTACATGCTAGCACACTCATGTAAACTATAAAGTTAAATAAAGTGTTTTTCTGTGTCAATATAGTTATACAATGTAGCACCATATATTATCATAATGACACATTGGTGTCACCATTTTAATTTAAACTTAAAGCATTTATGCACGTTCATTTTATACTTAAATATCCCGGAATTCGTCAGTACAATTTAAACAGTATCCTTGTTCAAAATAGTTATTGCAGAAATAACCCACGCTTGCAAACAACCGGCGTATTACTATATCTAGCAACAAAACATTGTTAAAATGAATTATCAAATGTTCTGACAAATGTCGCGCCGAAAATGTCTACGACTTTGCGGCACAGCATTGAGCGAAAGTTCTTGGACCGATAATGCTTTGCCAGGACGATGTGACCTGGTGGAGTTGCATACGGTTGAATAATCTCTTAATATACCGTGTAAATGCTAACATAGTGTCACATTTTTACCAACATGTCGATAAATTCTTGTGATGAGTGTTTAACGATTCGGTGGGTTAAATAAGAGTCTAAATGCTATATATCGACATTGGGAGATCTATAAACAATACGAACAATGTAGCACAACTGCTTTAGACAGCAATCATTTAAGCGGTCGATAGCATTTTTTCGTATGTTTCGTATATCTGATATCAATAAAACTACAATGTACCTATTGAACCTTCCGAACGCGTCGTTCGATGCGTTAACTATGAACAGATATTGTCTGATTAACTTTATTCGGTATTTTCCAATAGTTCAAAATATCAGGAGCGTTTGCTATCGGAATGGTGTCAGGTAGCAAATATTTATTTGATTGGTTATTTGACAAGAGGTATCATGTTTCCCTATATGTTCGCTTGAATGAAAGGTTGAGCTTCCTAAAGGCACTGTCATACTTCAGCGAATCGCCTTTGCAATCGTGCGACGTATAACATATTTCGTGCCCCCAATTGTTATGCGTTCGTATATATTGTTTGTTAGTCCGCCTCAATTCACTGCCTTAATCAGGTGCTCAAAGCATTTAACCGCATTATTTTGGACTGGATACACTCATGCGAGTGATAAAATTAACGCATGTGCATCGCTCTTAACTCTTTTCATTTGCTACACACCTTTTGTTTCACATTCGCCGCGCGTTTCACAATAAGTGCATGTTTACCAATATTACGCGGTTCCCTTAATATGCTTTAAAGACAAGCATGCGTGTCGACGAGTTAGCGATAACAATCAAAATAACGTAGATTTTGAAGTGATTCATTTCTTGTTCATTTATGTGCACAGATACTCGTTTATTCTTGTGATAGCAAACAACGAAATAAGTGTGTTGGGATTAAGCACAGTTAATATTTTCTGATATACGACGCTGATAAACGACGAAAGAGTACTTAACCTTAAAGGCTTAATAAAATGTAACACAATATTAGATATAATATTTTGCACCATGTTACACACGCACACCTAAAAAGCGAGAATATATGTAAATTAAAGGATAATGATAATACCCGTATTTAACATGTACTTCATTGAAACACATACTATATATTGGAATCCGATGAAACGCCGCGTGTCAATCATAGATGCTATTCAAGAAATAACTGTCTAGGTCTTGATTTTCGCTAAAAAGAGACTTCATTTTCACGAAAAACAACAACATTGAAGTATCGTTCATAATCATCATGTGCACATCTAGTTTACGCACATTCATTAAGTCAAGTTTTCCCAGAGCGAACCATAGTTGTTTGTTGACCAATAAATACAATTACCTATACATCGTGCATAATTAAACTTATGTTTGCTATGGAAATGATATTTGACAATGCTGAGCCCAGAAACAGGACATCTACTGGGTTTGATCGGAATTTTGGTTCATATTGAGATCGGCAATCATATTAAATTATATTATATTTTATTTTGTTTATGTAATGACCACCTGGTGTACTTGTTTTGTTTTGTTGAAGTTGATATGTAGAACAAAAACCAACCCATTTCTGCGCGATGTAAGAGCTTCCTTTAAAATTTTAACGCAACCTTCTCACGCTTGCGTAACGTAACCGCATCCTGTTTTGTTGCGCAATTTTAATTTGTTTTTCTGCAACGTTACCGACTCGCTCAGCAAAGCAATGTGCGTAAACATGTATATAGGTATTTACTTAGATTGTCAACCGTTTTGTTTTAGCCTGACGTACATTTATGCAAAAAGAGCATTTCAAAATGTTGGTATACAATGAAAACAGAATAGTTGAAAAAACAACAACAACATATTTTCATAAAGGTCAAGGTTTAATTACCCTCACAAAACATTAACGGAGTATACAGTAATTATATTCGACTAGCTCTATTGAGGTTTTATGTTACATTCACACGCGTTTAAAGACTCATCATATGAATCTATGACGTTACAAACTTCGTTGTTTTGTGGGTAAGGTAGCTGAATTGCAAAACAAGTCAGTTCTTTGAAACAGAACAAAAGCTTTTTGTTATTAACGAAACGATTCCATGTATTAATGATTGAAACCTACTCGTATGTTACATTGTTCAGCAGTACAATTAACAGACAAGGTACGAGCACAATTTTGACCTATTTCAAACAATTGTTGAATGGATATTAATAGAGGTATCGACCTTATAATTACTTTACCCGCGAGTCAAGTTCAATGGAGATCTAAGCACCCAGATTTAAACCTTGTTGTTTATTGATTACAAAAAAAACCCGTCCCATATTCAGAGCAGACCATGGCAATATAATAGGTTTCACAGTTAAATTTCAATTCTGAAAAGTTATGTCTGGTGTTGCAAGAAGAACACATGTTAAAGATAACAACCATTCGGTCGATTGTATGTTTTCGCATGCCTTTTAAAGTACACATTTAAAATGTCTTATTTCTGCTTATTAAATGCGTTATTCCATGGGCAAAAATGTGAACATATATTTTTCGATTGACTTAGTTCAAGAGGGTTCAAAAGTTAAACATAATAGGAGTGGTTGCCTTTTAAACAGAGACAATATCAACCCTCAAGTTTGACTATCGGAATGGTGTCAATTATCACTTATTAAACTATGTGGCTATAGTGCAAGAGGTATTATTTTTCCCAGCTATCCGCTTTAATGAGAGGTTAAACGGCCTTCAAGGAACTGTCGCACTTCAGCGATTGTTCGGCGAATGAAAAGCAAGTAACCAAAATATTGTCTCGCCACTTATTCGTCGTAAAATGGTGCTCCAATAAGACACTAGCATTAATTAACACTTCCCAAAATAATGCTTTCTATTGAATAAACGCTTCTGAATCGCCCTATATCGGTACTCCTTTTGACATTCGACGCGCGCTTCACAATCGGTACATGTTTCCCAATTTTCGGCGGTTCCGAACTGAGCTTCTAAGAAGCGGTCCTTACTGAGCTACTAAGAAGCGGAGACATGCCGACGAGGTAGTGATAACAAACAAAATAACATAGCGGTCGAGTACAAAGTGCTGAAGCTCCATTAAATCTATGGTACTCCAATTATGTTCAGAATCATGAATAAAGCGCAACTTTTTTTAACTTTAGAAATTTTACATTCCTTTAATTTACTAAAGATACGTGACCAATTACAAAAAATACTGTATTTCAAATGTTATGTTATGAGTTAACTGTTGGATTATTATTATCATTCACTTAAATGTTTGGTGAAATAATCCGTACCATGTGTGAGGCTTTGGCGATCTTAAACCGGTTTAAACCTCATCTGCTATGCCTTTTATTGACTGTTTAAAAGGGTTGACCAGAGTTATTTGGATTATATGGAATTGTATGGGAATTGGTCACTTGTCTGAAATAAAGGGTCTAGTAGTGATAATTATGATAATCTCCTGCTGATGCAACTTGATTTGAAATTTTTATTTGATATTTCCCATTATGCTTTATGTTCATCCACCATTTTTCATTAAGGCCGAGTTATACTCATTTACTGATACATTAATGAAAGTTGCATCTTGTGTCGATGTTTTCCCCGTTTGATATGTTAGCTCTGACAAGTCAAAATTATAATAACAAGGACGAACCGTGACTTATAAAATAGAAATTTTAACAAGCAGTACCAAAAGTAAAGATTTTTACAAAATGTTGTTTGCATTGATTGAAGCATGTAGCATGTAAAGCAACTCCAACGTCTGACTCAATGTACCATAATGACAATGTGTTTCTACAGTATTGTTCCAAAGAGTTTCAGAACAGTTTAGGCGGGTAAACATACCGTTTTTCTTATAATTATATACATGTTCAAACATAACACATATTCACATTTTTCAAGCAGATCTATATGTATGAAGTAAAATTATATTGATGGAATCGTAAGGACAAATCGATTTACGATGCAAAAGAAAACAATATTTAATTTTTATAAAGACATTCTTCGCATAGTATAATGAAAAGTTAAGTACAGTCCTGTTATCGATAAAACACATGTATAGTGGTACATTTGTGGGTATCGTCATGATGATGATGTTGTTGTGAGTATGAGAAAGGCAAGGCTTTGAATATGATTAAGATGATAATGATGATGACGTTGAAAAAGTGGCAGAATAAGAAATGGATGAACAGGGTTGGTAATCATGATGCTGTGTATCATCAATGTGGTCAACGAATCGTCGCCGTCTTGGAGTTAATACATGTATGTAGATTTGTGCCGATTTAATCTCAAATGTTTAAGTAGCACACTACTAAATCTACAAACCCATATGTCCAGAATACTAATTTGAATATTTTAAGAGCAGGCTATGTGGTACATTACACATTTCAATAACACATGAAATCAAAGAAATAAAAAAAACTTTTTTCTTCCTAGATGTCGGCTATTTGTTGACACATTTGATTATAAACAACAGCGCGATTACTCAACCTGATTAAGTGATATTATAACAAGAAAAAAAGATCGATATGATGTGATGGGATTAAGATAATAGTGATTAAGACATTGATGATACCAACTTTATCATAATGACACACACTATGGAGATCATCATGACAAGTAAGAGGTGAAGGTTGCGTAGATGATGATCAACCGTTTCGGCAAATGTTGTTATTTCAGCTAAAACACAACCGCTTACGCACTTAGTAGTTGAACAAAGAAGTCGGCCAGGTAAATAAGCTCAATGCAGTGATGTTTATCAATTTATGTCATTGTTAACATTCTCTGAAACGCGTATATGTATAATAAACAAGTTAATAGTCCCGATGTGCTTTGCTTTTATTAGCAACATTGAGAGAAAAGTGTATTGACGTATAATTGGTATAATATATTTGCAACAAATGCTATCACTTGGCACGTGAGTAAGATTCCTCCAATCTAAAAAAATCTTCATTGATTATTAATCTCTTCCTTTTCAACGACCGATTTATCGACGTTGACCAATTAACATCCTGGAGAGTAAACAGTGTCGGAAGACCAGGCTATTCAAAACAGAACAATGAGTAATTTCGCAATATCGATAATTGTCGTTTCCACATTTGAATGAACTTATTGAGGCATATTGCCGCCGGACGGCAAGCTTTAAAGACATTGAATAATTTGTTGAAAATATTTGAGTCAGTTTAGAAAGCAAAACAGTAAGAACGTGCAAATCTGTTTTTTTTTTGTAACTTTGAACAAACAGAACGGGATTTTCGTTTGTGAACGTAAGTTATTTATTTTTAAAGTCGATTCTTTAGTTAAGACAAAACGTGTCCTAATTAAAAAATATCGTTCGATTTTCATTTTTTTTATCTGTTAATAAATACTTATTGATAGGTCTTACGCCATTGAACATTATTTATACACGCATCAGAAAGAGATCTACGATATATCATTATTATTTAAATTATATGATCTTGTTTTGTATTTTCAAAATTGTTCGCATACAC